>NW_025533842.1:300000-393414 GCF_020615455.1 Coregonus clupeaformis
AATCAAAGTCCATGGAGCCAGAGTGTCACACTTGCATGGTTCAGTGGATTTGTCTGAGGTGGAGCAAGCAAGCCAAAAGTTCGATTTTCAATCCCAGTAACCAGGAATTAAAAATAACCGCAGCAGTCAGACAGTCAGTCCTCCCTGGGAATTGGGAAATCCCCAACCAGGAAGTGCAACTGTTTTTTTCTCACACACCTAGGTTACTATCTGAAACTGCGTCTTTAACTGTTTCCAATCAAGCAGTGTTACCTGAACAATCAAAGCATTTTTGGCACAGACAGTTTACATTTGTGAATGCCTTTCAGGCTTTAGTCAATAGGAGTCAATCATTTTTTTCAATATGGAGCCCTATGTCTCACACTTATACAAGTCAGGGTCCATATTCAAGTGTATCAGTAGGAGTGCTGTTTTAGGGAAAAAATTAATTATTTTTAGGTCATAATGAATAAGATTACATGGACAGGGGGGACCAGATCCTCGATCAGCACTCCTACGTTGAGACACTGTATGAATATGGCCCCAGTTCTTTCCAAAGTTGGATTGCTGAACATTGTTGCCTTTAGCTTGTCCATTTTGTTTATTTAAATGACCATTTCCATTGTCACTGTGTACACACAGGTGCATTTATTCAACATTCATTTTGAATGTATTTGTCAATGCTTTAATTTAGTCTGCTGGGAGGTTTGCGTGTTATATGATATTGGGGAGGTAGGTTGTGAAGTTTGAACAGCTTATGTAATAATTAACCAGTCATGTAATATTTGTTGTAAATGGTTGATGGTTTTGTGGTCTGTATGTTTTGTCTCAGGGATTTTTTTCTCTACCATTGATGGATTTGTGTTTTGAGTGTCCCCTGTTTGATTTGCAGACTATACCATATTTGATTGAAGCAATGTTATGCAACCCTTTATTATTGTCAGGCTTCAGTGTGTAGCGGTAGGACGGAGTCAGGCGCAGGACACAGAGCTAGTAGACAACGTACTTTACTAATGAAAATAAATGAACATAATCTCCACGCAGGGAGGACAAATACCGCTCACCAGTCGATGACACCAAACATAGAACAAACACGCACACAACACAGTGGGAGCCAGAGGGTTAAATAGGGAACCAGGTGTGTACAATAAAGACAAAACAAGTAGAACACAGAAACATAGATCGGTGGCAGCTAGTACTCCGGTGACGATGAACGCCGAAGCCTGCCCGAGCAAGGAGGAGGGGCAGCCTCGGCTGAATCCGTGACAATTATCATAGTGTCACCTTGTCACAAGCCGGGCTAGAACTCCGGTCTCAAATGTGTAGAGCTGGGGGTACTACCCCTTGCCACAGAGGAGATGTTTGTAGGACCCAAATGAAACACCCCAGGCAATACTCCAGGTAAGTAGATTTAATGTTCAAAACAGGAGGCAAAACAAAACAACTCCCCGAGGGGAGAAAAACAAACTAAAGATAACTTCGAATAACTTACTAGGACTGATACGGTGGGACAAAGCAGGAGACACATAGACAGGGACGCAATAACCAAGTGAGAAACAAGGGGAAAACACACAGCTAAAATACTCAAGGGGGAAACAAGGCACAGGTGACATAGATAAGCTAATTAGGACACATGAGGAAAAACTAAGGCAAAGGGGGAACACAGCTGACCTCTAGAGGCCAGGAGACAAACAGGGGAAGCAGGAAGCTGACAGGACCCCCTCCTCTAGGAACGACTCCTGACGTTCCTTCCAGAACACCCTGGCCCCAGGGTGCGAAAATCTCGGATCAACCCTGGGTCCAGGATGTCCCTGGCCGGAACCCAGGAGCGCTCCTCTGGCCCGTAGCCCTCCCAGTCCACCAGATACTGCAGAGAGTTCTGGACCCTCCGGGAGTCCAGTATCCGGCGGACTGTGTAGGCTGGCTGGCCGTCTATGATCCTGGGAGGTGGCGGGGTCTGTGTGGGGGGCAAAAGGAGAAGACAAGACAGGTTTAAGGAGTGAAACATGGAAAGTGGGGTTAACTCTAAGGGAGCGAGGCAGAACTAAACGATACGACACAGGGTTAACCTTTCTAGAAATGCGGAAAGGGCCGATGTATCTCTGGGGAAAGCTTCTTGGATTCGACCCGGAGGGGCAAGTTCTTAGTGGCCAACCAAACTCTCTGACCAGCTCGGAAACTAGGGGCCGTCCGGCGGTGGCGATTAGCCTGACTTTGGTATCTCTGGGAGGTCCGAAGGAGGGTACACCTGGCCTTCTTCCAGGTCCGCCTACAGCGTTGGACAAAGCGCTGGGCCGAGGAACACCAACTTGCGCCTCTTCCTCTGGAAACAAAGGAGGGTTGTAACCGAACTGGCATTCGAAGGGAGACAATCCGGTGGCTGAGGACTGGAGGGTGTTGTGGGCATATTCAGCCCAAATGATATAGGTGGCCCAAGACGTGGGATTACTGGCCGCCATACACCGCAGGGTGGTCTCCAGATCCTGATTAATCCGTTCCGTTTGGCCATTAGACTCTGGATGGAATCCTGACGATAGGCTGGCTGTGGCCCCAACAAGCCTGCAGAAGGCCCCAAAACCGGGACGAGATTGGGGACCTCGGTCAGAGACCACGTCCAGGGGAATGCCAAATATCCGGAAGACATGGTTCATGAGGAGCTCCGCAGTCTCCTTAGCCGAGGCAGCTTGGGCAGGGGAATAAACCGGGCAGCCTTAGAGAAACGGTCTACCACCACAAGGATGACGGTGTTGCCCTGGGATAGAGGAAGTCCCGTAACAAAGTCCAGAGAAAGGTGTGACCATGGCCTTCGAGGAACAGGTAAGGGATGGAGCAGTCCCTGGGGTCGCTGGCGTGTCGACTTTCCCTGGTTGCACACAGGGCAGGCCTCAACATAGACCTGCACGTCCTTCTTGATGGACGGCCACCAAAACCGCCCGTCGGAGGAACTCCAGTGTGCGAGCACTGCCAGGATGGCATGTCAAGGGCGACTCATGACCCCACTGCAAGACGCGGGCCCGAACCGAGAGAGGACGTGACAGGCGACCCGGCAGGACCACCGCCTGGATCGGGCTCATGGGCAAGAGCTTCTCGTACCCCTCTTTCTAGTTCCCACTGAAGAGGTGCGACGATCCTAGACCTCGGAATAATCGATGCCAAGGGCTTCTCTTGTACCTCGGGAGAATAGACTCGAGACAGAGCATCCGGCTTGACGTTCTTGGTGCCAGGTCGGTAAGTCAGGATGAACTGGAATCGATTAAAGAAAAGGGACCATCGTGCTTGCCGAGGGTTCATCCGCTTAGCCTGTTGGAGATATTCCAGGTTCTTGTGGTCTGTGAGAACCTGGAAAGGGTGCTGAGCCCCCTCAAGCCAATGGCGCCACTCTTCCAAGGCCAGTTTAACCGCAAGCAACTCTAGATCCCCCCACGTGGTAGTTGCGTCGGCCTCAGACAGGCGAGCGAGACATGAAGGCACAAGGGTGTAATCTCCCATCCGCACCCCTCTGAGACAGGACGGCTCCCACCCCCACCTCTGAGGCGTCCACCTCCACCACGAAAGGTCTCTCTGGGTCAGGGGTCACCAGAATCGGAGCAGAAGTGAAGCGGCGCTTGAGATCCTCGAAGGCCCCTGCTGCTTCCGGACCCCAGTGAATCCTGGTCCCTCCTCCCTTGGTAAGCGTCGTCAAGGGGGCTACCACCGAGCTGAAATTCTTAATGAACTTCCGATAGAAGTTAGAAAAGCCAATGAACCGTTGAACCTCCTTGACCGTGGCAGGTGTGGGCCAATCGTGGACCGCCTTGACCTTCTTGGGATCCATCTCTAGGTGCCCGGGAGTGACAATAAACCCGAGAAACTGAGTCTGAGAAACATGAAATTCACACTTCTCAGGCTTAACGTAGAGGTGATTGTCAAGGAGCCTCTGGAGAACCCGGCTAACATGCCCCTCATGCTCCTTCAGTGACCTCGAGAAGATGAGGGATATCGTCCAGGTACACGGAGACGAACAGATTAAGCATATCCCGGAGAACATCATTAATCAGGGCTTGGAATACTGCGGGGGCATTGGTGAGCCCGAACGGCATCACCCGATATTCATAGTGTCCCGTAGGCGTGTTGAACGCCGTCTTCCATTCGTCTCCTGGCGGATCCGCACGAGATGGTAAGCATTGCGGAGATCCAGCTTAGTAAAAATGGAAGCCCCCTTGAAGCAGCTCAAAAGCAGTGGCCATGAGAGGAAGAGGGTATCGATTCCGAACCGTGATCTTGTTGAGTCCCCTGTAATCAATACAAGGCCTCAGACCCCCGTCTTTCTTTTCAACAAAAAGAAGCCCGCCCCAGCCGGGGAAGTAGAGGCATAGATGAGGCCGGCTGCCAAGGACTCCTTGATGTAGGTGTCCATAACTGCGTGCTCGGGGAGGACAAGGAAAAGATCCGACCTCTAGGAGGGCAGCACCCAGGGAGTAGATCAATGGCACAGTCATAAGTGCGATGAGGCGGTAAGGCAGTAGCCCGGGCCTTGCTGAACACTGCTTTGAACCGATGGTAAACACTGGGGACTCGGGAGACGTCAACAGACTCTTGAAACTGGGTACTAGGGGCTGAGGAACTCTGAAGCATGCAGGTGAGTTGGCAAGTGGGACCCCAGCTAAGAATGGTGCCCAGTAGGCCAGTCGATCTGGGGATTATGTCTGCATAGCCAAGGGTGACCCAGGATAATAGGATACTCGGGAGAGTCAATGAGATAGAAGGTCTCCTCCTGCTGGTGTTGAGAGATGGTAAGTCGCAGGGACTGAGTCGCCTCAGTAACTTTTCCTGGTTCCAGAGGTCTGCCATCTAAGGCTGTAACTGCCTGGGGTTGAGGAAGTAGTTGGGTAGGGATCTTAAGTTCCTTAGCCAAGGTTACATCCATAAAATCACCTGCGGCACCGGAATCGATCATAGCCTGGACCCGATGCTGGTGGCCCTCCCAGGACAGAGTGGCTGGAATAGCTAGGACCGCGTTAGTAGGAGGAGCTCTAATTTTCCCCATCACAACCCTCCTGTAGCTGGGCGGGGACAGGCGTTTCCCAAGCTCGGGGCAAGTGGAGCGGAAGTGGCCGGCAACCCCGCAGTAGAGGCACCGACGCTCCCTCATGCGACGTTCCCTTTCGTTGGAAGAAAGCCTGGAACGGCCTAACTGCATGCTCTCCGGGGAATCCTGGGGCAGTTCAGGAGCGGGGCAGCTCTGAATGACGGAATCAAACAGGAGAAACAGAGCTGCTCAGAGGAACTTGGGACTGAGACACCTGACGGCGAGCCGTTCTCCGCTCTCTTAGACGATTGTCCAGGCGGATGGCCAAGGCTATGAGGGACTCGAGATCTTCAGCTGGTTCACGGGTGGCTAACTCATCTTGAAGGGGCTCAGATAACCCTCCCCTGAAAGCAGACCCTCAGCGCTTCATCATTCCATCCGCTCCTTGCTGCTATGGTTCGGAACTCAATGGCAAAATCTGCCGTGCTTGGGGCCCTGACGGAGAGACAGTAGGCGCTGGAAGCCTCCCGCCCACTGACAGGATGATCGAACACCCGCTTGAACTCTTCTACAAATGCAGCGTGGGAGTCACAACAGGCCTCCTGGGACTGCCACACCGCAGAGGCCCAGGCGAGCGCCTTGTCTGAAAGAAGGGTAATGAGGTAGGCAATCTTGGAACGGTCTGTGGGAAAACTTGAGGGTTGGAGCTCGAAGGTGAGGGAGCATTGGGTGAGGAAACCCTGACAAGAGCTTGGATCCCCAGAAAAGGGCTTGGGAGGTGGTAGTCGGGGCTCCGCCAACCGAGAAGGCCTGTCGTCACTGGGAGGTGACCGGGGGAAGGGGAGAACCAAGGAGGCGTTCAAAGAGCTGGTGAAGGGAACTCATCATTTCGGCCAGGAGTTGAGAATGTCTAGCCATCAGCTCCTCTTGTCGGCTGAGAACGGCTTCATGGCGCTGGAAAGAAGCCTCATGTCGAATGATCACCGCCAACAGGTCCTGGGAACTGAGTGTTCCTGGGTCCATGATTGACTTGGTTATTCTGTCACAAGCCGGGCTAGAACTCCGGTCTCAAATGTGTAGAGCTGGGGGTACTACCCCTTGCCACAGAGGAGATGTTTGTAGGACCCAAATGAAACACCCCAGGCAATACTCCAGGTAAGTAGATTTAATGTTCAAAACAGGAGGCAAAACAAAACAACTCCCCGAGGGGAGAAAAACAAACTAAAGATAACTCAATAACTTACTAGGACTGATACGGTGGGACAAAGCAGGAGACACATAGACAGGACGCAATAACCAAGTGAGAAACAAGGGGAAAACACACAGCTAAAATACTCAAGGGGAAACAAGGCACAGGTGACATAGATAAGCTAATTAGGACACATGAGGAAAAACTAAGGCAAAGGGGAACACAGCTGACCTCTAGAGGCCAGGAGACAAACAGGGGAAGCAGGAAGCTGACACACCTAGCTTGTTTATCATGCAAAGGTATAGAATACGTGGTATATCTAACTATGTTTTGAATTATTAGTCATGTTAATGTGTACTAAGAAGACATTAACAGGTAAGGCAGTGGAATAATCTGTGTCAAAAACAGAATTCCTATATGATGAAAGACCAAACATAAAGCGAACCATCTCTGCTACTTACATCACCAACAACAGCATTCACCTTGTTAAACCATTCTGGGCCCGTATTCATAAAGCATCTCACAGTCTGATCTAGGATCAGGTCCCCGCCCTGTCCATGTAATCTTATTCATTATTATCTATAAGGCAAAACTGGTCTTAGATCTGCACTCCTACTCTGAGAAGCTTTATGAATACAGGCCCTGGACTGGGCAATAATAAAACACATCTGCACACATTTATTTCCAGACCAACACATTCTAGTGGAGCTGGAGAAGAAGAAGATAGTTGTCTTCACTCCCTCGAGACGCGTCGGTGGTAAACGGGTGGTCTGCTATGATGACCGTTTTATCGTGAAGCTGGCCTACGAGTCGGACGGTGTGATCGTGTCCAACGACACCTATAGGGACCTCCAGGGAGAGCGTCCGGAGTGGAAGCGCTGTATCGAGGAGAGGCTGCTCATGTACTCTTTCGTCAATGACAAGTGAGTGCTGGAATGTTTTTTGTTTTTTTTGGGGGGGGGGATAAATAGAGAGAAGGTGAAGAGGCCATACATGTGGTATGGGGGGATTCAGCAGGTAACATCTGTCAAAAATACTGATTTTGGACAGAAACATGAGATATACCGTGGGGGAAAAAAGTATTTAGTCAGCCACCAATTGTGCAAGTTCTCCCACTTAAAAAGATGAGAGAGGCCTGTAATTTTCATCATAGGTACACGTCAACTATGACAGACAAAATGAGGAAAAAAATTCCAGAAAATCACATTGTAGGATTTTTTATGAATTTATTTGCAAATTATGGTGGAAAATAAGTATTTGGTCAATAACAAAAGTTTCTCAATACTTTGTTATATACCCTTTGTTGGCAATGACACAGGTCAAATGTTTTCTGTAAGTCTTATTTTGGCCCATTCCTCCATGCAGATCTCCTCTAGAGCAGTGATGTTTTGGGGCTGTCGCTGGGCAACACGGACTTTCAACTCCCTCCAAAGATTTTCTATGGGGTTGAGATCTGGAGACTGGCTAGGCCACTCCAGGACCTTGAAATGCTTCTTACGAAGCCACTCCTTCGTTGCCCGGGCGGTGTGTTTGGGATCATTGTCATGCTGAAAGACCCAGCCACGTTTCATTTTCAATGCCCTTGCTGATGGAAGGAGGTTTTCACTCAAAATCTCACGATACATGGCCCCATTCATTCTTTCCTTTACACGGATCAGTCGTCCTGGTCCCTTTGCAGAAAAACAACCCCAAAGCATGATGTTTCCACCCCCATGCTTCACAGTAGGTATGGTGTTCTTTGGATGCAACTCAGCATTCTTTGTCCTCCAGACACGACGAGTTGAGTTTTTACCAAAAAGTTATATTTTGGTTTCATCTGACCATATGACATTCTCCCAATCCTCTTCTGGATCATCCAAATGCACTCTAGCAAACTTCAGACGGGCCTGGACATGTACTGGCTTAAGCAGGGGGACACGTCTGGCACTGCAGGATTTCAGTCCCTGGCGGCGTAGTGTGTTACTGATGGTAGGCTTTGTTACTTTGGTCCCAGCTCTCTGCAGGTCATTCACTAGGTCCCCCCGTGTGGTTCTGGGATTTCTGCTCACCGTTCTTGTGATCATTTTGACCCCACGGGGTGAGATCTTGCGTGGAGCCCCAGATCGAGGGAGATTATCAGTGGTCTTGTATGTCTTCCATTTCCTAATAATTGCTCCCACAGTTGATTTCTTCAAACCAAGCTGCTTACCTATTGCAGATTCAGTCTTCCCATCCTGGTGCAGGTCTACAATTTTGTTTCTGGTGTCCTTTGACAGCTCTTTGGTCATGGCCATAGTGGAGTTTGGAGTGTGACTGTTTGAGGTTGTGGACAGGTGTCTTTTATACTGATAACAAGTTCAAACAGGTGCCATTAATACAGGTAACGAGTGGAGGACAGAGGAGCCTCTTAAAGAAGAAGTTACAGGTCTGTGAGAGCCAGAAATCTTGCTTGTTTGTAGGTGACCAAATACTTATTTTCCACCATAATTTGCAAATAAATTCATTAAAAATCCTACAATGTGATTTTCTGGAAAAAAAATTCTCAATTTGTCAGTCATAGTTGACGTGTACCTATGATGAAAATTACAGGCCTCTCTCATCTTTTTAAGTGGGAGAACTTACACAATTGGTGGCTGACTAAATACTTTTTTCCCCCACTGTATGTATACTGTAGCTAAGAAAGTAATACTAAGTGTATGTTGTGTAGTAAGCTGTTAGTAGCCCATGTGCCTCACCCTAATAATATTAATCATGCATTGATGTCAAGGGTAGATATGTACAACAATTTTAGTAATGCACATAGTTCTTTAGTCAGGATTCAGAAATAGCAAGCAACTTGGTTCCGAAAAGCAGATTTGACCTTTAGAGATACTGTAGTAGTGTAATATACTGAAAGGCCATGGTCACCAACTGGTCGATCTCCAAGGCATTCCTAGTCGATCGCCAAACATTTCTGTAAAAAAAACTACGATAAAGTCTTGTGTTCCTATTTTTTTTATTCATCTCGCACTGTTGGTGGTAGGTGCACCCGATTCAGCTGCACTGCGCGCCAGGTAGGTGAAGTGTTCCATTTTAAACCATTTCATGTGTCTGAAGGTACAAACTCTGCCTTCCCGGCGGGCCCGGAGAGTAAATCAAGTGCACTATAGGCCTACCGCTAGTCAATCGTATGGCTCAGATTACCATGTCTGCAGTAACGTAGCAGGCATAAAAGAAAGCTACAGCAAAGTTGATATTTTGAGATTTCAGAACTTTTAAAACAATGACTCAATGAATACAGCAAAGAGCTGCAGTTTTTTTGTGTGTTCATGTTTAAGTTCTTACTAAGCACTGTCAACACTTTTTATTCAACACTTTTATAAGCCATAAAATGCACGTTCATCCTACTTCCACTCGCGCTACAACCAGCACTGCAGCTGTAATGAATGAGTAGGAAAGTGTATCGATAGGCTTGTGTGGTTATTATTAGCGGCTTGGGTCTTTTTTAATATAGAGGAATATTTCACTTTCTCCATTCATAGGAGTAACAACATGAATTTGTGCATGAGGCAGAAATAATGCAGTGCGACTCGAGTTTTGCCATCAGCTGGAAGACAGTGTCCCTTTTTGGTCAGTGTCAGCGGAGGAAAGGGAGAGCGGGAGGGCATTGAGAGGCAACCCTCAGTCTGCTGCTCTCTCTGTCCACTGAGACTGACCATCAGATGCAGGCACCGTCAGCCCAGTAAAATAAAAATAAAAAGCAAATTATTTCAGTGTAGCTTATTCAGCTGTGCCTCACAAGTAATACAGCTGATCTATTACCGGTGTGATCGTATAGCCTACCTAAAATGTATAAAAATGGTGCGAACAACAATCCATTGGCAGGACAATTCAAGCAAAGCCAATATGCAGTGATAATGAATTGGGCCTATAGCCTACTGCACAAACCTCATTGTTACAGTACTGTTTTTAATAGGTTAATGTTGCATAGGCTTACGTAGATCTCAGCTTGCATTTTGACTCAGAAAGTGATCTTGACTCAGAAAAGGTTGGTGACCACTCCTGTAAGGTTAGAGGATGATGAATGAGACAACATGTATTCGTGTAATTATTTCAGATATGAAAAGCAAACATTCCCTCTGACTGCACCATGTTTTATTGTTCTTATCGATCAGATTAGATCCTCTATCACTTCTCTGCCTGTATGGTTTTCTGATCAGTATTACCCATTTCCGGCCCAGATTCATGCCTCCAGATGACCCGCTTGGTCGTCATGGTCCCAGTCTGGAGAACTTCCTGAGGAAGAAGCCTCTGCTGCCAGAACACAAGCGCCAACTCTGTCCTTATGGTAAGATCTCAATCATAGAGATATATATGTGAGATACCATAGGGTTCTAATTATATTGTCTGAACACTGAAGCTTAGTTTAAAACCTGTCTTGTTGAAGCAGAAGAGAAACTAAGTACTAATCTAGGATCAGGTCCCCCATTAGGCATAACTGATTTTATATCAGCACTTCTAATCTGAGATTCTTTGTGAAGAGCCCACATACTTTGTTCTGTAGAATTGTAGGGTTAACAGTATTATTTTAGTTGATTTTAGACTAGATAGTAATACTGTAATAACTTTAATGTTTAGTAACTGTCATTTATGTTTTCTATTTCAGGTAAAAAGTGCACCTACGGCGTAAAGTGTAAGTTTTACCACCCAGAGCGCACTCACCAATCCCACTGCTCGTTGGCTGACGAGCTCAGGGAGAAGGCCAGGCTCTCCTCGGTAAAAGAGGACCGGAATCCCATGATGTCACACCTGAGGGGCCCCAAGTCCGACCCTGGCCCCTTTCCCTCCTATTCTTTGGAGAACGACCTGGAGCACAGGCTGACATTGGAGCACCGCGGTTCCCTGAGGGAGGGTCCCAAGAGCCAAGTAACTGAGAACATGTTGCTGTACTGGGATGGGCCACGCTCCAGTAGGAACCAGCAGGCCCGCAGCCCCACAGCAGTAGGCCAAGGACAGATGGACTGGCCCAGTATGCCCAATATGCCCAGTATGCTCCCCCCCTCCACTACTAGTGACCTCCCCTATGCCAGCATCTCCCATGAGCGCTTGGACTCTGGTTTTGGCTCCTATGAGAGCCAGAGCCAGTACTCAGATGTGTCCCAAGGCCACAGCAAGGCCTTCAGGCCCAGGCAGCAGCAGCAACAGCAGGGCTTCCCCTCTGGTTCCAGACATCCAGGCATGCATCCAGAGAGGCTGGCCCAGGACAGCCCCCGGTCCTGCAGGTGTTGTTTCCATTTGGCTCCCTCCACAGGTCCCCAGCAGCAGCACCACAGCAACCCACTACAGACCCATTCCCAATCCCAGCCAAGGTATGACACCTACTCGCCCCCTCTGTTCCCACCCAACATGCACCACCAGCACCACTACAGCCTCCCCTGCAACTTCCAGCAAGGCGGGGTGGGGGCACACCATTTCCACCCCCATCAGCACCCCCAGAAGTACTGTTCAGACCCCTTCCATTGCGGGGTCCCCCAGGCTAGGGCGTCCTGTAGCCTCCCCCCCGGCCCCCACCTCCATCACCCCCCTACCCCGCACAAGGCCCCCCACTCATGCTCCTCTTACGGGGATCAGCAGGAACACCACTCCTGGGCCCAGCCACCTCCACCTTCTGTCTTTGACCCAGAGAGAGAGGAGCTCCGTAAGAAACTGCAGGCCATCTTCAACCCCCACCAGGTGGATTCGGTCATGGGGATGTTCCCTCACCTGATGGACGCCCAGAAGCTGGCTGCAGAGATCCTCAACCTCAAATCTCAGGGAGGGGCCTTCTGATGCCTCTAAGCATCTTCTCTAATGGGCTGCTTCAGGGTTGAGATAAGCTTGCACAACTTGAACTTCCACGTAAATCGTTCATTGAGGTCAATGGGATACTTGTGTGAAAAGGAGCCTTGGGTAATTCATCTCGTGTGCTTTTCCTTTGTAATTTACTGTAACATTTTGAACTGTTTGAAAGTGAAAGAGCAACATTTTTGTTGTTGTTGAGGTTGTCCTTCCTTAGCAGTCATGTGCATGTCATAGCTTATGTTAAATCCATGACGGGTAGTGTGTGCACAGTTTGGGAGAAGTGTGGAGAATCGGGATAAATCCCCTGTCGTGTTGTTTAACTGGATTATTTTATTTTGATTTATTGAAAGTTGTATACATTTATGACAGTGTAGCCAAATCTTGATCTGGGATGAACTTGAAAGTTGCCTCTAGACTCAGTACCATGGCAAAAGTGAATCTAGAGTGTTTGACTGTTGATGCATATTGTATCATTTGGGATATACTGTATGTGATCTCTCATTTGTCTGAAATTCAGCTCTCATGCAATAAGAAATAAATATTGTCTAAAATAATGTCCTTATCTAAAAGGGTGGCCATAATGTATTTCCTGTCTCATAGACAAATATTCAATATTCCATCTCTTTATGCAGTGTGGAATGCAATGGTATACCTTTTTCAATGTAAATTATAAAGCTACACCCAAAGAGCCCCAAACACTGTACAGTATCATTCTAACCAAGAGTATCAGTGGAAGAAGCTGCCAAAGAAACTTAATGAAAGTTGGAAAAGCACTTTGTCATTGATCCAAATATTGTAATTCCCCCGTAGATCAGAATGTGATCTAATAGGGTGACGTTCTCAGCAAGATAATGTATAATGTAACATAGTGATAAAACGATTGTATATCTATAAATATATGTGTACTGTAATATGTACACTATGGCCTGTGAGGGTCTCTTGTATCACCAAAGACTGGGTAAATCCAGTAGTAAAGTCACTGTCCAGTGTTTCCCGATTTCTATGAAATATGACCTACAATGAATTACAGTACAGTATGAGTGAAATAGTTTTCCTTCCAAAATGTTTTAATTAAGTATGTTAAAAAGCAGCTTTTCTGTGTTGGAATGGTGTGGGTGTTCCCC
This sequence comes from Coregonus clupeaformis, assembly GCF_020615455.1. Classification (NCBI taxonomy): domain Eukaryota; kingdom Metazoa; phylum Chordata; class Actinopteri; order Salmoniformes; family Salmonidae; genus Coregonus; species Coregonus clupeaformis. The sequence continues at coordinate 313,100 of NW_025533842.1, forward strand.
AACAACAGAGTGGTGTGGGCGTATACCGGTTATTAAAAATATTCATGCGAATAGACTGCTGATTGGCCAGCTCAAGCTCCTCAGGAGGATGACATCATCCTCTATGAGGAAATAGAAAGCATTTTTTAAACGGTCTGTTTGAGTTTAAGGTTGGGTTTTTTAAAGTGTTTTTTTTTTCCCAATTTATGATTTGGCCACAAATACAAGAATATGAGTCAACAACATTATTTAGGTATGAGTTAACAGAATATTAACTTTTAAAAGTGAGATTTTCACTGGACAGTTACTTTAACAATGTTTCTGTCGTACTTGTCTGTCTTCGCTGTATGCTGATTTTGTAGATTTGTAAGTGCCTAAACATGTAAAAGTTATAATTCAATTATCATGGACATTTGGAGTAGAGTTCTAGGTCTTAACAAATCTTTTAACTTTTTTTTATTTAAAACACATTTTGGTAACTTTATTTAACAGCACGGTAAGTACTAGCTAGGTATTTAAAGTTATAATGTTATTATTATGCAATCATATAGTATTACCAGCTTCATATCAGGTTATTACAGTCTTAATGCAATCATAACTACATGGTACCTGAAATAATTAGCAGGTAACACTAGGTATTTTATTTCTCAGCAATTATTGTGTATTTTTAGAGTAGGCTACTTTGTTTCTTTGGACTAGAAATAGCTTCTATACCAAATCGTAACATTTGTTGCCAAGTATTTACCAGTACCTAGTACTTACCCGACTGTAATAAAGGGTTACTCACTCATTCTTTATTCATTTATATAGCACATAACCACTGCCTTTGAATGTTGGGAAATCATGTTACACTAAAATTAAAGGTTTGAAATACACCTGTGTCTATATTGTCTAATGTCATGTCTCTGTATTGTGTCTCAAGCTACTGTACTATGATATGGCACTTCCATTGTGTCTATTGTTTCAGTGCCTGAGAGCATAGGCAGTCATATGCTCCATGATGATCCTATGAGGATCTGATGATGACCATAGCTCAGGGCTCTCCAACCCTGTTCCTGGAGAGCCACCCTCATGTAGGTTTTCGCTCCAACCCCAGTTGTAACTAACCTGTTCAGCATCTCAACCAGCTAATTATTAATCAGGTGTGTCAGATTAAGGTTGGAATGAAAACCTACAGGACTGTAGCTCACCAGGAACTGGGTTGGAGAGCCCACAAATAGCTACTAACACTGTGAAAATGGTGGTTATGTGTGGCTCAGTTGGTAAAGCATGGTGCTGGCAACATCTGGATGGTAGGTTAGATTCCCACTGGCATCACACATATATAAATGTATGTATGCACGCACTACTGTAAGACGCTTTGGATAAAACCGTCTGCTAAATGGCACCCTCAGCGGCGACGTAAGAAATCGGAAACATCTGGTTCCGGGAGAAAAGGAAGGGAGCCTTTGACGCAACTACTGCTTTTGGATGTGTGTCTCGCTGTTTACAGTCCCCGGTGAAACAGCGAGATGATGTTCTTGCCACAAAGTCGACAGACACCACATACCAATTTTGTTTGTGTCAACTTTGCCAGATATTCCATTATCGCTAGACAACACTAGCTAATATCTGTCTAGCAGCTAGCTACCGCACGTTTGCTAGCTAGCTTGCTCTTTGCAGTTGTTTCCATCCAAAATATTAACAAGGCGACCCTCTATCTTAACTCCTCCTCCACATTTACTGGATTGGTTGAACAGTACAGAAGAGAACTTCTTCCAACTGTTTATTTTCTCGTCATGACCCGAATGTGGGGTTTCCCGCTCAGGCGTTTATTTTACGCCTACTACGATAGGTTAGCTAAATGGCATATTTAAATGTTAGATCATGTATATATTTTAGGCATGTTGTGAAATGTTGTGATGGCATATTAAAAGAACATTCTGTCCCTGTCGTTCTGTAAATATACAGTAGGCCCACAGTGTAACATAAAGAATCTTCATTTAATTGAATGTCAATGTCATACAGAATACAGAGTTACCTTAATGGATAATTCCACCATTTTCTATTAACATCACATTCATTATCATGTTCATTATGGTGCTGAACAGGAGGTTAAAATGTGGTGTGAGGCCTAGATTCAATCAGACCAAGCATTAACCAGGGGATAGCCAACATCCGCAAAGCGTTAGAAGTTCAACATCCGCAAAACGTTAGAAGTTCAGAATGAGAAAGTGTAGGCTATATAGAAATAATGACGCTCGAATTTAAAATCATTAAACAAAATAATGAGGATTTCTATCAGCCTAATCGAGGTGTAGATTACATGTCACATTCCAGTGTTTGAACTTGTAAACAAGGCTGCATGGGATTTCTCTTAATGCGACTCATTGCAACCAATGGCAATGTCCGCTTTAAGTATAATGCCAGGAGCCGCTTGTGGATTTGACAGCTCTAACTCAGCTCCACCTCCGACATCGCCAAAACAACCACTATGCAGATGTCGGCTAAAGCGGATCTGATCGAAAGAGCTATGGATGCAAGGACTGACCATCCATGATATCAAAATGATAGCCTTAACCATGTTTTGAGGCTATATAGTGTTTGTTTACATTTACTTTGTTTACAAACATCGAAGTAAAAATAAGCTTTTATTTTGGGTTCTGATGGGGTACTACAGTTGAACTCATGAGGCATCAATGGGTAAATATCAATCCAAAAATGGATGTAGCAAGATTACGCCTTTAAGGCTTAGACTCATGCCAGATTTGATTAAGCTAGTTATTGAATATGCCAAGCTAACATGTATCATGCTCATGCTCTTCAGCACATCAGCCTCCTCACTCTCTACCCCACACACACACCCTATTTCTTTGAAAATCCAGCATAGGTTTTCAAATCTGACCTTTGTGCGACTATGACTCACATTGCAAGCTTTAGCAAAACCACAAGCTGAATTCCAGCCAGTTTTCTCTGATGTTTTAAGCCGGTGACATGCAGTCTCAGATCTTGTGGGTGCAGTCCCAACTCCCAAGCCCTAAGGGTTTCCCTTTGCCCTGTATTTTAAGGAATGCCATTGCAGGTTCTTGAAAACCTCCCACTAACATTCCCCTGTCAGGTCTGCACAGGCATGTGCCTGTAGTGCATTTTCATGTCATATTCTGAGTTCACTGAGTTATAGAGATACCAAGATGGGCGCTGCCTTGCCCTAAGTGCCTTGCCCTGAGACATGACTGTGAACCTTATTGAAGTCAGCCATGTGTTGGGGCAAGCAGCCATGTCTCAGGCCAAGGGGCTGCCTATTGTCAGACTGTGAAGGCTTTGTAGAAACAAACAGATGTGATATTTCCAACTGTACATGTATAGAATGTGAAATATAAAAAAGTGTGGTCCTGTGTGGCTCACTTCCTGTAGCTCCAAATGCCAGGATTGTGGGTTCGATTCCCGCTGGGGCCATCCATGTGAAAATGTATGCAAGCACAACTGTAAGTCCCTTTGGATAAAAGTGTATTTTAAATGGCAATTATTATTATTATCTTGGTGTTATGTGTGCTGTTGTCCTTCTACTGTCTCACTCCTGCTTTATTAATACAGTCATTATGACTCATCATTTATGTGAGGACTAATGTTATCCACTTGATAAGGGCAGTGTGTATGTGTGTGTGTGTGTGTGTGTGTGTGTGTGTGTGTGTGTGTGTGTGAGAGAGAGAGAGAGCGAGAGAGAGAGAGAGCAGATGGTGAAATCTTGATTGAATCGATAAGGAAATGCAATTCACTGTCATTTCTAATCGGACGCAGTTCTTGGAAAGCTATGTGTATGCGTCATCATGGAATGAAAAGCTATGAGGAAATAAAAACAATAGTCCACTTCCTGCCAGGGGCAAATGAGAGGAGAGTACTCTACTGTGGCCGGTTGTCTGATAGCGATGGAATTTAGGCTTACAAGTGTTTTAACAATGCATCTTTCCTACAACTGCCGAAGATGTAACATGCGTTTCCCAAAACACCACGCAGAGAGAACGTTCGCTAAGTGCGTCGTTGAGGCATGTGTTGATAGGATCGAAAGAAAGGCAGCGGTGCTCTCTGTATCGGATCAGCTTTCTCTCTTTCAAATCTTACCTTAACATTATAATTATTCCACAATATTGACGACGGATCAGGTCTGTAGTGTATTGAGATTATGACGTTGTTAATGTTTTAAGTGGAATCAGAGAGAATGTTGTTTATGTTAGTATCAAAAGGGAATGTTTTAGTGTAACGTCACATACAACAGACAGGAAGTGTGTTGTAGACAGGGGAGACTGGTGATTGGCCAGAAGAGGGAGCATCTTTTTGCATTGTTTATAAATAGGGGCTAGACTACAGAAAGGGCAGAACGGCCATGGCAATCTGGGACGCCGTTCTCCGGACACCGCGGGTCTGTAACTTATGCTGTAACCTCGTGATTTTAATAAAAGCCTCTAACACGGTGCAGCTTGAGCGGACTCTTTGTTGACAGCAATAATGGCCACCATTCACCCGATACGACAGGTCCTAGAGAAATATTATCACCTATGGCTACAAATATTGAGGAGGCTGATTCTAACGCTTACCCTATAATAATGCACTAAATCAACATTGTTACACATCATTAAATATATTGTGGCAAAAATTACAGGCAGTGGCGTACAAATAGCTAAATAAAACTTGATTAAATGAGCATGACATTTATTTCAATATAATTTAAATATATACAGTACCAGTCAAAAGTTTGGACACACCTACTAATTCCAGGGTTTTTCTTTATTTTTACTATTTTCTACATTGTAGAATAATAGTGAAGACATCAAAACTATGAAATAACACATATGGAATCATGAAGTAAACAAAAAAGTGTTAAACAAATCAAAATATATTTTATATTTGAGATTCTTCAAAGTAACCACCCTTTGCCTTGATGACAGCTTTGCACACACTTGGCATAAAGTGAATAAAGTGACGCAAAAGGGCATAAAAAGTCTCTAACGACGCACTTAGCTGTTCTAAGTGCGGTCTGAGGCAGTCGTTAAATAACAAGCGTTTTTAAGACAACTTTAGTAACGATGGTTTTGGGAAACAGCTCGTAGGTTTAACGATGCTCCTTAGAAGGTTCTAAAGATTAACTTAGCCATAAGATGCTTTTGGGAAACCGGTCCCAGATAAGTACTGATAAGGACTCATAAAGATAGTTCATACATAGTTGCACAACCTAGTTACCGGAAATGAGGATAACTCTTTTTGATAAAGATGCTCTGCTTGAGGAAATGGGTAGGATTTATTTCGCAATGATCAATCGATCATCCAAATAGAACCCAAAATAGGAGTCATTTGTACACACTATGCACATTTATATATATATATATATATTTTTACCCTTATTTTACCAGATTCTCGTTTACAGCAACAACCTGGGGAATAGTTGCAGGGAAGAGGGGTTGAATGAGTTAATTGGAAGCTGGGAATAGTACTGCACCTGTTGTTCCATGTGTAAACACTTCATGCAAACTCTGTTTGGCGATCCCCATTATTAAACATTTGCACAATGCCCAGTACAATAACCAATAATCCAGTAATAACAACAGCTTGATGAAATTCAGTCCTCTCATTGACATCTGCATTAAAGTGATATATAAAGGGATAGTTCACGAATATAAAATAAAACTTCAACAAAAAAAGTGAATTATCCCTTTAAGGAGAGTGCTTAGATTTCTCCAGAATCGATGTGTCATGTCACCTCATGAGTGTGAGCTTTTATTTTGGAGTCCTAAGTTAGAAATGGTAATCACATGATCCAGCAGTTTTAACACAGTATCATAAATCATTATTTCTGATATATTGGTGTAAATCTCTCATTGTTGGGTATTCACAGGTCAACTGGTATCAATTGACAGCATAATATTAGATAAAGGGAACCTGAGTTTACAAATAACAACAAAAATGTATACTTATTTAATTTATTTAATTAACACATTTAGTTATGCAACACCCAATTCCCCTGGAGAAATATAACAATTGGCCCACTCTTGCATGCAGAATTGGCTCCTATTAAGGCAAGTCATCCAGGTCCTGAGGCAGCAAAGCATCCCCAAACCATCACACTACCACCACCATGCTTGACCGTTGGTATGAGGTTCTTACTGTGGAAAGCAGTGTTTGGTTTTCGTCAGACATAATGGGACCCATCTCATCCAAAAAGTTGACTCAAGTTTGCCAAAAAGCACCTGGAAGCACCTGGATGACCATGAAGACTATTGGAAGAACGTTCTATGGACAGATGAGTCAGAAGTATAACTTTTATGACGACATGGGTCCCATTATGTCTGGCGAAAACCAAACACTGCATTCCACAGTAAGAACCTTATACCAACGGTCAAGCACGGTGGTGGTTGTGTGATGGTTTGGGGATGCTTTGCTGCCTCAGTACCTGGTCAACTTGCCTTAATAGAAGGAACCATGAATTCTGCTCTGTATCAGATAATTCTACAGGAGAATGTCAGGCCATCCATCTGTGAGCTGAAGCTGAAGCGCAGCTGGGTCATGCAGCAAGACAATGATCCAAAACACACAATCAAGTCTACATGAAAACGGCTAAAAAGCAACACATTTGAAGTTTTGGAATGGCCTAGTAAAAGTCCAGACCTAATCCCAATTGAGATGTTGTGGCAGGACTTGAAACGAGCAGTTCATGCTTGAAAACCCACAAATGTCGCTGAGTTAAAGCAGTTCTGCATGCAAGAGTGGGCCAAAATTCCTCCACAGCGATGTGAGACTGATCAACAACTACAGGAAGCGTTTGGTTGCAGTCATTGCAGCTAAAGGTGGCACAACCAGTTATTGAGTGTAAGGGGGCAATTACTTTTTCACACAAGGGAATTGGGTGTTGCATAAATGTGTTAATTCAATAAATAAAATAAGTATACATTTTTGCTGTTATTTGTAAACTCAGGTTCCCTTTATCTAATATTATGTTTTGCTTGAAGATCTGATAACATTCAGTATAAAAAATATCCAAAAATATATCAAATCAGAAAGGGGGCAAATACTTTTTCACGGCACTGTATGTTCCATTATTTGTCATTGAGAGATTCTATATTTGCATTGCACATCCATAATACCAAATGTTTCTATAGGCCATGAACAAGATAAAAAGTATACAGTTTCAGGTTGAGTAATCATGAACAATATCATCACTGAGATGCCCTAATGAATGGTGAATGGGACAAAGGCACCATGGCCAGCTTTACTGCAAGGGAAGGGAAACAGACAGTCACCACATGGCAGTTAGATTTCAATACCTTAGAGTGAAAGCTAGGCAGACCATTGGGTAATACTGTTATAAATTGCATGGCTGTGTGCTTGATTTTATACCCGTCAGCAAAGGTTGTGGCAGAAAAAGCCGAATCCACTAATTTGAAGGGCTGACCACATACATTTGTATATACTGTATAGTGTACTTTTATCGAAATGCATAACAAGCCATTATTATTTGATGCTACTAGAGTGCTATTTTATTTCTGAACACAAAGAAAACAGTGTTAGTGCTCATCCCACATATACCACTGTACATGTACAGTATATACTACTGTATATAGCATTTCTTAGCATTTTGTTCTCCCCTTTTTCTTTAGCCAATTTTGGTCTTTAATACAGGGTCAATAGTTGACAGTTCTATGATCTTTGAAGCATGTTGGTTGTACAGTAGCTACATCAGGGGTACCACATTCACAGTAAACTTGTGCATGTAAGTTTGCTTTCAGAGACCATTCGTGATTGATGCCACAAAGTCCATATGATCCATCCAAATGTGACCCTCCACCAGAGAGACTGTGATGTCATCACTCCCAGGCCATCAGCAGCTTGGTGAATGGGACAAAGGCACCATGGCCAGGCTTGCTGCAAGGGAAGGGAAACAGACAGTCACCACATGGCAGTTAAATTGCAATAGCTTAGAGTAAAAACTAGGCAGACCATTGAGTAATACAACACACTGTTATAAAAATATCCCTACTAAATATAATCTTTCCCGATAAAGAAAATACATACACTACATGACCAAAAGTATGTGGGCACCTGCTCGTTAAACATCTTATTCCAAAATCATGGGCATTAATATGGAGTTGGTACCCTCTTTGCTGCTATAACAGCTTCCACTCTTATGGGAAGGCTTTTCACTAGATGTTGGAACATTGCTGTGGGGACTTGCTTCCATTCAGGTTGGGCACTGATGTTGGGCGATTAGGCCTGGCTCATAGTCACCGTTCCAATTCATCCCAAAGGTGTTCAATGGGGTTGAGGTCAGGGCTCTGTGCAGGCCAGTCAAGTTCTTCCACATTGATCTCAACAAACCATTTCTGTATGGACCTCGCTTTGTGCACGGGGGCATTGTCATGCTGAAACAGGAAAGGTCCTTCCCCAAACTGTTGCCACAAAGTCCAGAATCGTCTAGAATGTCATTGTATGCTGTAGCATTACGTTTTCCCTTCACTGGAACTAAGGGGCCTAGCCCGATCCATGAAAAACAGCCACAGACCATTATTCCTCCTCCACCAAACTTTACAGTTGGCACTATGCACTGGGGCAGGTAGCGTTCTCCTGGCATCCGCCAAACCCGGCGTGATTCATCACTCCAGAGAACGCATTTCCACTGCTCCAGAGTCCAATGGCAGCGAGTTTTACACCACTCCAGCCTACACTTGGCATTGCGCATGGTGATCTTAGGCATGTGCGGCTGCTCGGCCATGGAAACCAATTTCATGAAGCTCCAGACGAACAGTTCTTGTGCTGATGTTGCTTCCAGAGGCAGTTTGGAATTTGGTCGTGAGTGTTGCAACCGAGGACAGACAATTTTTACGCACTTCAGCACTCGCCGGTCCTGTTCTGTGAGCTTGTGTGGCCTACCACTTGGCGGCTGAGCCGCTGTTGTTCATAGACGTTTCCACTTCACAATAACAGCACTTACAGTTGACCGTGGCAGCTCTAGCAGGGCAGAAATTTGACGAACTGACTTGTTGCAAAGGTGGCATCCTATGACGGTGCCACGTTGAAAGTCACTGAGCTCTTCAGTAAGGCCATTCTACTGCCAATGTTTGTCTATGGAGATTGTATGGCTGTGTGCTCGATTTTATACAACTCTCAGCAACGGGTGTGGCTGAAATAGCTGAATCTACTAATTTGAAGGGCTGTCCACATACATTTGTATATATAGTGTACTTTTATCGAAATTCATAATAAGCCATTACTATTTGATGCTACAAGAGTGTTATTTTATTTCTGAACACAGAAACAAAGAAAACAGTGTTAGTGCTCATCCCACATATACCACTGTATACAGTATATACTACTGTATATAGCAATTCTTAGCATTTTGTTCTCCTCTTTTGACAAACACTCTGGCCCTCATACAACAAATCAAAGCTACTCACGTTTGCTTTCAGGTTGATATTTGCATGTTCAGTCAAACAATGAAAATGTCAGCAGCACATGTTGAAGTGTGTCTTGAACACGGAACCATATTTGTTATTATTCTTTTTTCTTAAACAAAATACAAACAAGTCGGTAATGACAGTGACAAGACAACCATAAAAACGGAGGACTATGTGCAGTACATGACGATACTCAAACCGACAAACACACACGATACAACACATTTGGACAAGACAGTTATCAGCAATGCCATGGTTTAGTAGCCAAATACAAAAATAAATAAGGAAAAACGTTGTTTTCTTACACTCCATGGCATATGGATCATTTTGCCCTTATAGTAACATATGTTAATTTTCATTTATATTGTTCAATAACAATGTTGTGGACTTACTCAAGTAAATATTGCCTGGCTACCCAAATAATATACAGTACCAGTCAAAAGTTTGGACACACCTACTCATTCCAGGGGTTTTCTTTATTTTTACTATTTTCTACAATGTATAATAATAGTGAAGACATCAAACTATGAAATAACACATATGGAATAACGTAGTAACCAAAAAGTGTTAAACAAATCAAAATATTTTTTATATTTGAGATTCTTGAGCTTTGCACCTGGAATGCTCTGTCCTTTGGTCATTGCTAATGAATTGTTTAAACAGGTTGGGTGTTAGAGATGTAGAACTTTGTGAATATGAATATTTTCCCTAGCAGAAGTATTTTGTTCTTAATTGAGGGCAAATGGACATTGAGGTTGCCCAAGATGATGAGTTGGGGATTAATACATAGTTTGATGGAGTGATGGAAAAGCCAGCCTTGAACCTGTAGCTAAAATGAGCTCACTGTCAGACAGTACCAAAACAGGTGCATTATGTCCTCCTCCTCTTCATTACAGAATCTTCATTAGAGTCTTGCTCAATACCCCAAATGGAAAGCATTTTCTTTGTTAACAGCTAGCAAGAATCACACACAGCAGAGCGAGAGAGAGAGCAAGGACATGGTGCACATAAATGCACTTTTTGCTTGTGGGCGCTACCTTCAGAACTACTGGCTAACAAGTATACAAAAATACCAGAGAATCCCTAACTAAAAGGCTCTTGAGTATCTATTGATGTTTTGTATGTGAAATTGAAGACCTGCTTCCATGGTATTGGGTTGTCAAAGACATCTTCCCAATACGTTTGAAATTTGTAAGGAATTGCAGATAGGTGGTGGAAATTCAAAGTTAATTGGTATATTTCAGAGTTGATTTTAGCTTTTTGTATCCATTTGTGTTTTTTTATAGTAGGATGGCATACAGTTAAATTATGTTTTACTTTCTTAATCTTAGCTTTCCATGTGGGGGATATAGCAGACAGCAATTGAGCATACATACAGTGGGGAAAAAAAGTATTTAGTCAGCCACCAATTGTGCATGTTCTCCCACTTAAAAAGATGAGAGAGGCCTGTAATTTTCATCATAGGTACACGTCAACTATGACAGACAAATTGAGAAAAAAAAATCCAGAAAATCCCATTGTAGGATTTTTAATGAATTTATTTGCAAATTATGGTGGAAAATAAGTATTTGGTCACCTACAAACAAGCAAGATTTCTGGCTCTCACAGACCTGTAACTTCTTCTTTAAGAGGCTCCTCTGTCCTCCACTCGTTACCTGTATTAATGGCACCTGTTTGAACTTGTTATCAGTATAAAGACACCTGTCCACAACCTCAAACAGTCACACTCCAAACTTCACAATGGCCAAGACCAAAGAGCTGTCAAAGGACACCAAAAACAAAATTGGTAGACCTGCACCAGGCTGGGAAGACTGAATCTGCAATAGGTAAGCAGCTTGGTTTGAAGAAATCAACTGTGGGAGCAATTATTAGGAAATGGAAGACATACAAGACCACTGATAATCTCCCTCGATCTGGGGCTCCACGCAAGATCTCACCCCGTGGGGTCAAAATGATCACAAGAACGGTGAGCAAAAATCCCAGAACCACACGGGGGGACCTAGTGAATGACCTGCAGAGAGCTGGGACCAAAGTAACAAAGCCAACCATCAGTAACACACTACGCCGCCAGGAGACTCAAATCCTGCAGTGCAAGACGTGTCCCCCTGCTTAAGCCAGTACATGTCCAGGCCCGTCTGAAGTGCATTTGGATGATCCAGAAGAGGATTGGGAGAATGTCATATGGTCAGATGAAACCAAAATATAACCTTTTGGTAAAAACTCAACTCGTCATGTTTGGAGGACAAAGAATGCTGAGTTGCATCCAAAGAACACCATACCTACTGTGAAGCATGGGGTTGGAAACATCATGCTTTGGGGCTGTTTTTCTGCAAAGGGACCAGACGACTGATCCGTGTAAAGGAAAAGAATGAATGGGGCCATGTATCGTGAGATTTTGAGTGAAACCCTCCTTCCATCAGCAAGGGCATTGAAGATGAAACGTGGCTGGGTCTTTCAGCATGACAATGATCCCAAACACACCGCCGGGCAACGAAGGAGTGGCTTCGTAAAGCATTTCAAGGTCCTGGAGTGGCCTAGCCAGTCTCCAGATCTCAACCCCATAGAAAATCTTTGGAGGGAGTTGAAAGTCCGTGTTGCTAGCGACAGCCCCAAAACATCACTGCTCTAGAGGAGATCTGCATGGAGGAATGGGCCAAAATACCAGCAACAATGTGTGAAAACCTTGTGAAGACTTACAGAAAACGTTTGACCTGTGTCATTGCCAACAAAGGGTTTATAACAAAGTATTGAGAAACTTTTGTTATTGGCCAAATACTTATTTTCCACCATCATATGCCAATAAATTCATAAATCCTACAATGTGATTTTCTGGATTTTTTTCCTCATTTTGTCTGTCATAGTTGACGTGTACATATGATGAAAATTACAGGCCTCTCTCATCTTTTTAAGTGGGAGAACTTGCACAATTGGTGGCTGACTAAATACTTTTTTTCCCCACTGTATATGATTTGTACAAATATCCCCAAAGGTTCTACACACTGTTCCAAAATCAAACAACTTTCCATCTTTGTCCACAATGTCATTTAGAAAATAAACAATTGTTTCAAATTCATAATTATTACTTGTGTGTGTGAGGGGCCTGGAGGCACTACTACTGTAAACAACCCTTTGTTGATTGACTGACATCACCCTTATAACGACAGGATTCAGTGGATAACTTATTTAAAGTAAACGAACCCTTTTCAGTTATTACTAAAAGCACTGTTGAACCTTTTCCTGTCAGCTCTAAAATATAGAGACATCTTTATACTCCACAGCAGATATCTAGCAACTCTACCAATGTAACAATGCAGGGATGAAACATCCCGTATTTACAGAATAACTGATTCAAGACGTCAAGTTCTTGGTAAATGAAGAGAGCACTTACCATTCAAAGTAGCACTGTCCACTTTGTGTGCCATCTTGCTGCCCGTGTTCAGGTGATTCCAGCTCCACTCCCATATGGAAGTCTGTCTCCCCCTCCAGGTGGCCCAGGTAACGAACCGTGCCTGTGCTGATCCGTCCCGAGGGCAATAGGACTCGAACCCGGTGTCCCGTCTGCAGGTCCAGGGGCGAGTGAGGCACAAAGACCCGGTGTGGACCGGTGTAGCTCCTCCAGGAGCTCCCACTGGGGGGATGGAAGGTTTGCTCTTTTTAGATGACTTAAAATGAATAGGATTTAAAGGGACATTACCCTCTAAAATCAAAGTTTTTCAGACCAGACCTGGGTTCAAATACTATTTAGGGTTTCCTCAATTACTTTCAAATACATTTTGAAGTAATGATGTTGATATTTTTTTATTTGGATATTGGAATGCATTTGAAAATACTAAAATACACAGACAGTGTACTTTCAAATACAAATACTTTAAATACGCATTTGAACCCAGGTCTGTTTGGTCCTAGGGGTGTTTGAAATAATGTATTTAGAAACAAATATTTGAAAATTGTTTCAAATAGTAGGCTATTTCTAGGATTAAAAAATACTTTCAAATACTTCAAATAGAAGTGGTTGATTTTTGCCACATTATTTTAAAATACTCAAATACAGAGAAAATAAATATTTAAATTACAAATACTTAACTGCACATGTATTTTAACCCAGGTCTGTTTGGTTATGTTTACACAGGCAGCCCAATTCTGATCTTTGTTTCACTAATTGGTCTTTTGACCAATCAGATCAGCTCTGAAAAAGATCTCATGTATTTGGTCAAAATACCAATTAGTGGAAAAAATATCAGAATTGGGATGCCTGTTTAGACACAGCGTTTCAGACCTCAAAAGTAGTCATTGTTTGTGTAGATCCAGCTATATGCCTCAACTCTAAATTAATGGAAAAGATAAGCACTGTAAATATTAAAATTACATGGTGCTTTCCATGGACCAATTTTGAGGTCTGAAAACAAGTGCCAAACATAGATTTTTAAGTTTAATGGCCTTTTGACACAGCTAGGAGCAGGTGAAGAGAAATGGCTCTACCTGGTGGCTGTAGACAGAGCAGAAATGGGTCTGGAGCCAAATGCTGAGTTCAATGAGACTTGGCTGCCAGACAAGCTGCTTTGGCATGTGTCGCCTGTTGATGACGTCCTCTCAGACCCTCTGCTTCGGTTGGAATGGCTCAAGCTGCCTGTTATTTTAAGTCATGGATAAAATTATTCTTTCCTATTGAAAACATAGATATTAAAGGGAGATTACACTTCAGAATAAACATTTGTCCAATGTTTTCAGACCTCAAAACTAGTCCAATGGTAAGATGAATACATGCTCCAAGACTTTGGTTGTGTATATCTAGCTATATACCTTAACCCCAAATGAATGGAGAAGATCAGCACTGAATAAAATCTGGAAGTAGGAAAACGCTTATCTTTTCCATTCATTTGGGATTTAAGCATATAGCTTGATCTACGCAACAAATGGCTTGTGACGTGGACCTATCTCAACACTAGTCTACTTTTGAGGTATGGAAACATCTGACAAACTTTTATGTTGGAGTGCATTGTCCCTTTAAATCCCATATTACAGCAAATCAAGCACTGTTGATTATGTGATTTACTTGAGCTGTCCTGGTCCTTTTCATCATAAGGATGCCTGTTCTCCACCTCTGACTCGCCAAGGTCCTCAAAGCTGCCCACCTGAAGTAAGCTTCCAGGCCTGGCTACAGTCGCAGAGATCAGCTGATCAAAATAAAACAAAGTTGTCATTGAATTATTATTATGACTAAATTATGAAACACACATATTCATACACGCGCGCACACATACATGCACACACACACACACACCTGATAACGTAGGTCCTGTTGTTTTTTCTGCAGTTCCACAAACTTCCTCTCCCATGTTGCCCTCTCAAAGGTGATCTGGGTCTTGAGGGCCTGGATCTCTCGCTCAGCTTTGGACAGTCTCCTTTGCATGGTACTGCTACCATGACTTCCTGGTATTTCCTGACTTGCAGAGCCTGAAAATCAATCATCCAACACATACAGAGAACAGAATTAGAGCATTTTATTATATTATATTCTATAGCATACATAGATGAGATAATTAGAGTAGAGTCCTTTAGAACACCAATCCTATGCCAGTCTGTATCACAGTAGTCTACATTTTGTTCTGTTTTCATTATTTACTGAGGACAACCCTCATCATTACCTGTTTTTTGTTTCACTTGATGGTCGTGATCCTTCCCTGTTCTGTGAGGTTCATTGGGCATGTATTTGATTGAGTAGTATGGGCTCACCTGCATTAAACACCAATGACAGTCATACAATATTTCCAGAGCAAGAGGGTTGTGAAAGCTATAATTGTCAGATAGGACACATATCCCATGGTTCTAGATCAGTTTGTGCTGCATAGCTAACTCATATGGTCTTTGTCATGTTTGGCAAAGAGTTGGAAAAACAGCACAAACAGATCTGCGACCAGGCTATAGGATACACACTCACCCAGAAGAACCTGCAGGTACATAACAGACCCTTGAATGTCCATGCAAACGCACACCACAGGATGTACGTCACCATGCTGTTGTAGTATCACCTCACATTGTCCTATCCTAGCTGAGAAAAGAAAGCTGTTGTTGAGGTGTGCCCATAGAAAATAATGTAACTGTGTAACTCAAACATTTTGTTGTATCTCAATCTCTATTGTGTGTTCCATAAGTAAATGTTAATCTACTGACTGGTTTATGCTATAGAGTAGACAGTGTTGTCCCCAGTGACACCAGTTTGATTATTTGGTCCATGTTTGAGATTTCAACCCAGCAATTAGAATGTGAGGCTCTGAGGCTTTTAATACAGCAGTACTATTTAATAATAGAAGTTCTCTATTAAGTTGTTGGTGACATGTGTAAGGTGTGTTCTTAATTCCATGACATATAAAATCAAGTCTGATCCCTGAACTGTTTGTGCTGTCCTACTGTCATTTTTTGGTATAATGACTATATAAGTTGACAAGACACCTCAAACAGATCTGGGACCAGGCTACATGATATCAACACTGCATCCACAATTCTATCATTCGAATGATGTCTCTGTAATACGGCTAATGTTGGAGAGTCCTTCACCAAGAGCTTCAACAAACCATTACAAACAAACATGTAATAGCACTAACATGTAATATCACTAGCAACGCCCTATATAACAGAAATATAAAAGGCTAAATACAGACCTTTTCCAACAGCCAGATGGTAGGAATAAAGGTGAGGAGAATGTAAGTCAGAATGAAAATAGCTCTTCTCTTTCCAGGTCAATGCCGTCACACTCCATGGTGAATGCTAGAACACCATATAGTACCCACTGACCTGTTGCTATGTCCAGTGCCGTGAGAGTAGTGTTGCTGATGAGTAAATCTTCTTTAATCTTTTAGTCATGCTGCGTCCCGGGCCATGTCCTTCCAGACAGCAGCTTCATTTTGCCTCCTGAGCCTGCTAATCTAAACACAGTAAGTGGGTGGTGTCATTGATACAGTTTAATGCTGTCCACTGTCAATTCCAATCATTTTACAAACTACTGACATGCTTAGGTTGTCCTAATATGGACACTGTGCAAAATAATGACCCAAATGTCAATGGCATGTGTTTGCTTTAAGCACAGATATCCTGTTACTCTGAAACCAAGCCATTTGTTTGCATATAACTTTGCATTGATGGTATTTGTTTACACAAGACATTATATTTTGCATTGTCATGGCTCTGAATGGCCATTTAAAACGAGTTGTGTTCTCTGATTCAACATCTTGCCATTTTGCATACCTTGTGCAGGATATATCTATTTTCCATCCTAATTTGTTTGCATCTGAATAGTATATGGCCTATTGTGGCACTTTTACATGAGCGAATATACCCAATCATAATACAAAATATTACAAAACAATATGCTTGAATCTCAATTTGATGGTCACATTTTCTATCCATCAAGGAGAAATTAAAGTGATAGGAATTATGATGTAATGTACTTCAACCCTGCTATCTACGTGTGATCTTTTGTATGTTTTTACACTTTCTCTGTATGTACAACACCACTTACACAGATTTACAATGCAGTACAGTAAACCGGATACTGTATACACTCCTGATTTGAAAGGCTACTGTGTAACATTAGAAAAAACATTAGATCATAAAATATACTGTATACTAATTTCACCCATCTTCATTAGAAAATATGCATATTTTGTCCTACCACATATTGACAATGACCATCATACTTTATTTTTTCACTTTGCTTCCATTGTCAATGACAACTAGGATACCCAGTATAACACAATCATGTAATCTTGTCTCCCTTGAATAGCTCAAACAGGTTTTGCATTGAACAGGTCTCGCCTGGCTAACATAACTCAAGAAAAAGAGACAGGTCACAGGTCATTACCGTTACTAATGGTGTAGCCAAATTATTGAGCTGGCTGTTGCTGAGGAGAGGTGGTGGGTTGTTGTTGTGGAGAAATATTGTTTAATGACGGATACCACTGCTTTCCGAGTGGTGACTGGAGTAGCCTGTTTCATACACATTCATTACCTGTACAGTATTTACAATAAATCCCCATTGAAATAAGTCACTCATGCTTTCATTACTTGCAACAAGAGATTTATTTACAAGTGGCCTCACACCCTCATCCCCCACTAAGGTATAATTGCTTACGCACAGCAAGCAAAAACACTCAACCTCTATTTTCCAAGGCATGTCCTTTTCTTTCAATAGCTGGACAAATGGGAGGAAGTGCTGAAGCACAATGAAGGATTGTGCTTGTTGTTCTCATAAAATGGACAATAAAGTATTTACTCTATTCACTTGTGAATAATCTCTTTAATGGTATAGCATCATTATCCATTATTATTACAGTAACTATGACTTACTTTTCCCTGTTTCAAGTGAAAATGTGAGGCTTCTCTTGCCCTTGTAGAGTTGCCAGATGATACATTTTCCACCAGACTGTCTGGTTTTTTAAAGAGTTTGTACAGTGTTCGGTCGGTGGTGCAACATTTTAAATCTGGAAACCCTATTGCCTGATAGAGTTGACTCCTCTCACTATTATGAAACACAGACAAGCAGGGTGAAGTAAACGTAATCTGTATAAGAGAGTTATCATCACAGCTCAGTAATGCACAGTGTATGCCTACCTCATTTGACTATTGGCTTATTGGTGACGCTGTTATTATTGTTGTCTTTTACACCGAGGCAATATTTTGCATGTTGATACTTGGTGATAACAGATGAAAATGCCAGCTGAGACAAAATGTAAAGGAAACAAAAAACAAACATATAACAAATGTAAATTAAACATATATAACAAACATAACAAATGTAAAGGAAACAACACATATGGTGTGTTGGAATCAAATGTAAAGCATGTTTATATCACATATCCTTGTGATTTCAATAGGTTGGTGTGGGGATTTCCACACACACACACAAAAACGTTTTCTTAACCTTTTTCATTTACACAATAAGTTTAACCATGAAAACTAACATGGAATGGATTTGTGCAGAGAATTGTACGTGATTGGAGTGTGTACAATTCCACGAGGGAACTAAAAGCTATACCAGCCTATATGTGTCTTTTCTTTCACGGGTTCTTCACATAAAATGTTCAGGTTTATTAGGAGGGATTTTTTGTCACCTGAGTGGCCCAGGTGCCTTTGTGTGGTGCCCAGGTTAGGTATTCCACATTCCAAGAGCCACAATGCCACAAAGAGGTAATTGTTGTCAAGAGGGTTTATTCCTGACAGAGGGGGGGGGGGATTTCACATTGTGTTGAACAGAGACCAGAAGGTTCCCCAAAATCACCTCACCAGTATGGGAATTATCTCACAAGAAACCCATGAGCCAGCAAGGACTTCACAACAATCCTGTAAGTGCTTTTATTTTCTGACAAACATCTTTAATATGTAGTTTTATACAGTAGATGAGTGCTTTGAAGGGCTTTTGAAAGGCCTTAACACTCCTTCGGTTGGTACTGTAATATGAGCTGGTGATTTGCCTTGGAACACCGAGATTGAAGTTAACACTGTGTTATGTAATTGGAGGTTTCTGTTAAGTTGTAGAAGATTGTGGGAACATTTTGTTTGGAAAAGAAAAGGAAAATGAGGTGATAAGTAAATAAAGAGAGGAGGAGATGTATGATTTTTATAAGATTATTTTGGGTGGCAGATGTTAATGATATCATATGACTATTGTATCACTTTGCTCCATTTAATTAATTTGACATTTTTCATAAATGTGTCTGATTACATGACCATCTGTCAACTGGCCAGCGCACTCGAGATTTGGTCCTGGTTCCCGAGATTATAGGTATGTATTGAGTTAGCGGGCTGGAAGTTTACCCTAATTTGGTCTCTGGGCCCTTGTATGGTAGTTTAGACCCACCCACCCAGCTCTCTGCCTGTAGTCTCCTCCTCTCTGATAGTTGTGACTAGTAATTGAGTGGGTGTGCAGGTGAGAGTTTCCACTTAATAGGTTGCCTCTCCTGTGCTGTCACTAGGAAGAACAGAGGGTAGTGACACTGGGAGAAAAGGAGAGCGGGAGAGAGGGAGAGAGAGAGGCTCTACACTTCATCCACAGCTGATGCAGCCTCAGACTTTTGCTCAAAGCTACACACAGGTAAGCGTTTGTTGTTGTTTTTACGGAAAACATTGTTAAACATTTGTTAGTGTGATTTTGTGCCATTAGCTGCTCATCTCAGGCTGATTAAGTTCAACAAGGAGGGTTGCCATGGTTGCTTAAAGATGATAGAGTAGAGAATAATGTTGCTTAGGTTTACTTCACAACAATAAATATACGGTTAGGTTACTGGCATCGAAAGCTTTCATATTTTCACATAGTACAGTGCCTTCTGAAAGTATTAAACTGAGATTATTGTGTCCCTGGCCTACACACAATACCCCATAATGTCAAAGTGGAATTCGTATTTTTGAAATTTTTACAAATTAATTAAAAATGAAAAGCTAAAATGTCTTGAGTCAATAAGTATTCAACCCCTTTTTTATGGCAATCTTAAATAAGTTCAGGAGTAAAAATGTGCTTAACAAGTCACATAATAAGTTGCATGGACTCTGTGTGCGATAATAGTGTTTAACCTGATTTTTGGATGACTACCTCATCTCTGTACCTCACGCATACAGTCCAGCAGTGAATTTCAAACACAGATTGAACCACAAAGACCAGGGAGGTTTTCCAATGCCTCGCAAAGAAGGGCAGCTATTGGTAGATGGGTAAAAAAAAGCAGACATTGAATATCCCTTTGAGCACGGTGAAGTATTTAATTACACTTTGGATGATGAATCAATTCAACCAGTCACTACAAAGATACAGGCGTCCTTCCTAATTCAGGGAAACCGCTCAGGGTATTCAACATGGTGTCTTTAAAACAGTTACAGAGTTTAATGGTTGTGATAGGAGAAAACTGAGGATGGATCAACAACATTGTTGTTACTCCACAATACTAACCTAATTGACAGAGTGAAAAGAAGGAAGCTTACAGAATAAAAATATTCCAAAATATGCATCCTGTTTGCAATAAGGCACTAAAGTAAAACTGCAAAAAGTGTGGCAAAGAAATTAACTTTTTGTCCTGAATACAAAGCCTTATGATTTTGGCAAGTCCAACACATCACTAAGTAGCAGAGTTGTGGACTCGAGTCACATGACTTGGACTGGAGTCTGACTTGAGACACACATTTGAGACTTGACTTGATAGAACATTTAATAACTTGAGACTTGACTTGGACTTGGAGCTTTAAGACTTGATACTTAACTTTGACTTGAGACTGATGACTTAAAATGATCTGGCCAGGTTTTGTAACGTTTTGTCACTCATTTTGTGGCACAGAGTCTCTATGGATTCCTCTCCACACAGCTAGAGACAGTAGCTGCAGCATCTCCCTTGCAGAAAAACGTGCAACAGATTGGCTAGTGAAACGCACACTCGGGCCTCTGATTGGACCAGCAAACTGTCAATCAACACAGGTCGGCTGAGCTAGCGAACAGATTGCTGATTTGCTGTACTGCCATATGATCGGGTGCAGCGCAAACGTCAAATTGTAGGAAGAGAGGATTGCCATAATAAATAAATATGCACCTGCAAAAATTGTTTGATGATCAAGAATATTAACTGTTTACTTTGCAAGCTCACCAGCAATTGGGCATCAAGCAACAATTGCTAGCATAAGCCTACTGGTCTTTTGGTATGTCAAAATTGATTGAAATTGATAATTTACTGATGAAGCTTGCATTTGGAATTTGTTGTTAAAATTAATTATTAGCCAACTGTAGAGAAGATGCACTATAGATGCTTATTTCCACTTGCGCTCTCCAAACTCCCAACAGTCGAGAGCACTTTGTTATCTTGTTGAAATGTTTGCTGTTGCTTTCACACGTTTAAATGCATATGTGGCAAATCTATATTCCATCTAAACCTACAATAATTGCTAGCGTTTCGTCATTATTGCAACACTTAGACGTTTCTGTTTCATGTTTGATACGATACATTTTAATTTACCATTTCTTACCCTCTGAGTGGGCGCGATGTTTATTGTTTACATGAACGTTCGCAAGACTCCTGAGGTAGAAGTTATGTTTATTTAATTCAATGTATGGTTGGTTTCCTTTGTTCATATTTACTGGGTTATGTCAGAGTTCCGCTTGTCTGTGTCCTACGCATAGAGAATGATAGAGTTCTCCAGTGGCCAAAAGGCCATTTAGCATGGGTAGCGTCATTGAGGACTTCCACCATTTTAATGTAGTCAACTGGGTTGGACTTCAAACGTCATTGGCTGATCCCTCCTGGTGACCCTGTTGGAGTCATGTCCAACCGGGTCATCAGGGGTATCAGCCAATCATGAAGAAGAAAATGTACTACTACAAAATGGAGATTGCCTCAATAGTGCTGTCCTGCTCCCCATGCTGTCACAGACACTAAAATAGCACAGATACAAAGATGAGTCCTCTATCTATCTCTATGGTCCTATGACTGTAGTTCTGGTTGTGCGTGATAGTTCGACATGCCTCAGTGCAAATAGAAATGCCCCACACTTTGGAGTCAGTACGTTGAATAAGAGAAAATTATTGTACCATGTATAAATGGTGATGAAATGTCATTAAGTCTCATTAAGACGAATGTACCTATGTAACAATGGATATGGAAATTGCCTTTTACATTGTAGAACCAGTTTATTGGTTGTAATTGCCAATTTGGTAATTGAATGGTAGTGTGAAGAGCCAAGTGCTAATATATCCTGTTAGTCAGATTCGATTTGCTTTCTCAAGCAGAGGCTGTGCAGTCTTACCCTCTACCTGTGTCCGTTCAGATAGGCCAGGTTAAGCCTGATACTGATGCTATTGCCCGTGTATATTTGAACAATCTACTTGTATATTTCACCATTGGATCACTAAGACCTGTAAATAAATCTACACTCTGAGCACGTCAACCTGCCTTGCCTTCTGCTTATTTCATGTCCTTGACTGCTACAAGGTCCCTATTTTACAATTACAAAATTAAAATGTGTTGTAGACAAAATAATGAAAAGGGTTGTCTGGTAGACTCAACAAATAGGCAAATATTTGTAGTTGAACAAGTCATTGCATGTATAGATTTTTTTTACTTGACTTGAGACTTGACTTGAAAAACGTGTGACTACTCGACTTGACTTGCTTTTAGAATGCAGGAGTTGGACTTAACTCGAGACTAGCCATGCTTTCCAACAGACACTGGAAGACAAATTCACCTTTCAGCAGGACAATAACCTAAAACAAAAGGCCAAATATACACTGGAGTTGCTTACCAAGACGACATTGAATGTTCCTGAGTGGCCTCCTTACAGTTTTGTCTTAAATTGGCTTGAATCTATGGCAAGACATGAAAATGTCTGTTTAGCAATGATCAACAACCCATTTGACAGTTTGAAAAGATGCCAAAGGTGATTCTAACATGTGTTGACTCAGGGGGTTGAATACTTATCTAATCAAGATACTGTATATTAGTGTGTATTCTTTTTTTCTATTTTCTATTTTTTTTAAACAAATGTTAGAATTTTCCTTTAACTTTGACATTACAGAGTATAGATCATTGACAGAAAACTACTATTAAATCCATTTTAATCCCACTTTGTAACCCAAGAAAATAAAAAATAAAAAAAGTTAAGCAGTGTGAATACTTTCAGAAGGCACAGTGTATTTATAGTATGCTTGTGTCACAATTAATGTAACATTTTACAGTGGTTTTATCTAAAACCCTCACTGCATGATTTGTTATTTTAATTGGACTGTGTGTAGGTTAAAATCCCAACACCTTTTTCTAAATATAAGCCTTTGTACAGACATACAGTATCTAGAAACCAGTGGCATTCAAATATGCGGTGATTTAATATAATTTAACATTCCCTATTTCATATTCTAACTCTTGACAGTTTCCCACACTTACAGTACAGTGTAGTGACTTACATGGCATCATCCAAGTCAGCAGCTAATGCTGACTCAATGTGATAATTAGCCATGTGAGGTACTGCACGAGGATGTGGCACCTGACTACACAACCTTGAATACACAATATATGACATTTGATATACTTTAAGTAATATTAGCTTTCTCCTTTACACACACACATATAACTAGGCCTACTTTTTCTAAACGGGGCTATTGGTCACTGTTTGGCCCTCAGTATCCAGGGTGGTGAGCCCAAAGGAGACTGTGTGGTTGGTTCCTAGGGAGGGATGAAAAACATGCCGTGCTTAGTGCTATTGCCCCGGGGACATCACGAGGAACAAACATTTTAATTGTGTTCATGGCTGAACGGCTGCTAACCGACACTACAGAACAAAATCATACCCTTTGATGCCACACGTATTTGTCTGATGATTTTGGCAATGGTTAATATTGTAATTTACCAGCCACAATGTGGTTGTGAGTGGATGGTCGTTTTACTGTTCAACATTTATTTTCTATACCAATGAAACAATAAACCCATATAAAACAATATATTCCACTCATTATCTGAATTTCATTGATACACTGTAACCTGATTCATTTTGTCAAGCAGAGAGACAGGTCATACTGTATCAGTTGACAAGTCACATAGAAAAGGTGATCTTGTACAAAGTTGCATGGGGCAGAAATGGGCATTCACACACAGTGCTACACAAATACCTTTTTACTGTAGGCTACTGCTATACAATACGTTCTACCCCTATATCTGATAATTTATTTTACTTATGTACTGTATAAGGATACTGCAACTGATTTTTTTTAAATGGTTTGCCGTAAACTTTGCCACCAAGTTATAGCTAAATACTGTATGGAAAATGGTATTTACCATTATTTTGAATTCCAAAATCGGGCGCTGCGACCACTACAAACCATCATCAGATCAGTTTCCCCATAGAACAACTAGGGAAGTGTTTGCAGAGGCGCCCTCAGATAGATGATGGCATAAGATCAAAGGATAAGTCCAGGTGGGACGTAATAAATGGCCATGTGTAAACAGTCTGAACGCTCTACCGAATCTGACATAGGTTGTGTGTCAACAACAAAGGCATAATAGACCTATGGATTTGGGTCTTTACTTATTTGGTTGGTGGTATTACTTTTCTCCTCTTTATGCTCCAGGTAGCATTATTCAATAGTCAGGTAACCACGATCCTACAAGACAATAAGGAACCTTTATATCACAATGTTCAGGGTGTCACATTTCACAGTTTCTCAGTTAATTTCTAAATGTAAGATCTTCTGTTCCTAAGTCCTGATGTAGCAGTGTTAATCATTAAAGGGACACAATCATTCTTTATATTTGTTTAAGATTATAGGGGGTCATTTTCTTAGGAACTTTTCTTCTTATCGTTTGTACAAAAACACCATTCTCACATACTGTATGGACTGTAGATACTGGTATGGAGCTGGAGATAATGCATATCATGTTAAAACATATTGAAGTGTCCCTTTAATATACTGGGTCAAAATTAACTCATCATGACTTATCTTTCCCTTTCTAGACTGGACTAAGGGCTCCTACTCCCTCCAGAAGACCATGGCCTCAACTGCTTCTTTTAAAGGCACAGGTATGTTTACTTTCTAAATATGTCCATTGCCTAAAAAATTTGCATAGACACATACCGATTGATTCTTGAATAATATAACTTATATAACTTTCAAAGTTATATAAGTTACCCATTTGGTTATTGAAGAATATAACTTTGAATATAAGTTATATAACATTAATCAAAGTTATATAAGTTATACTATTCAAGAATCAATCGGTAAATATCAATAATTGAAATGGACTGATTTTCAGATCCCAGATTGTACCTTTAAGATCCCAGATTGTATCTGCAACTGCAGTTACACTGCAAAATGACTGACGTTAAAAAAACTGTGTAATTTTGGACGCAGTATTTTCAGCATACTGCAGTTATACTGCACTCTAACTGCAGTTATACTGCAGTGTACTGCAGTTATACTGCACTCTGACTGCAATCTTTTTTCGGAAGGGAATGACTCCTCTAGCCAAACAAAACAGAGGCATACTGCCCACATGAATATGACATTAACACACACATGGTTAAGAGCTTGTTATGTTTAATATACAGGACCTGCTAAATGATGACAGCTGTGTGCCTCTCTCTTCTCTACGAACAGGCCTCCTGTTGTTCTTACTACTCGGACTGCAGCCATCGTCATTTGTTTCAGGACAAATCATAAACTCAAGTTCCTTTTCAACCACCGATGCTGCAACCACGGTGGCTGCAACAGCAACTGTGATGTCAACTGAAATGAGTACTGTCTCTGCAGCAACTATGATGGCAGCTCCCACAGCTCAAGATGCTGCTAATAAGGCTACCTCTACCTCCAATTCGTCCAATATAGGTTCAATGACAACAGCCATGACCTCCACTTCAAGCAGTGTAACCATTGACAACTCAGGGAATACAATGGCGGGTAATACAAAATACTGACTGTTTTATGAATTCACATTCAGGATGTACAGTAGGTATATTTTCATGCCACCTTACTCTGACACTAAATTTTGTCCTTCCTAACACAGGTAGTGGAACCACGAGCACGGACAATACCACTTCATGGGGCACCATTGGCATGACCATGGTGAGTCTACTAGTTTAGTAGTCTAGTAGATTTAATATATGATATGATATTACCTTAACACTTTATTTGAAGGGGGTATACATAATGCATTTATAACACCTTTATGAAAACAATCATGACACCTTTGTGAATGTTTCAGTATCATTTATAACAACATTCATTACACATTTATTCACCATCATTCATAAGAAGGCCACCAAGTAAATAGTCCTTGGAATTATTGGAACAAATTGTCTTCGAAAATATTGTAGATTAATTTGCTGGTATGCACCTTCTGCCTCATTGAAGCGTGTGCATCATTTCCGTGATGTTGTCATTTAACCAATCAATATAATGTATTCTGTGGTTTCCATGGCACCGTAAGGTAGCCTAAACAAAGAGCTCTGTATATTTAGTATATCTTTGACAATTTTAAGTGTTTTTTGTTTTTGCTAAGTCATTTAGTGTTGATTGGGTATATCTGGTTGTTTTCACCAATTCAGTTGAAGGACTGATGGCACGTCTACTTGTGTGGTTTGACTATAGATAGCTAGCAACTGGCGAATGTTTTCATTTAAAAGATCTCACTAAGCATCGGCTTCTTGACGAATGAGACCTGACTGCATTTTGGAAATGGGGATGACTAGCTCTGGACTGAGGTGTGGTGAGCTTGTTTGTGCCATAGCAGCTGCAGAGGCATCACCCAAGTGAGTGCTACTCGTTAGTTGTGGAGGAGTACTAAGTCCAGGCTACAGAGAGGTTGAGCTGAGGACGACATCAGGGCCAGCAAGCTAACTGCATCATCTGTCATCGATCATCTGGCATCACCATCATCAGATCATCTAGCCTAACTCCAGGGGGGTTTCAGAAACACCAGTCTCTGTCATAAGCGGGTACACTCTGTTGTGAAGGAACTCTCAGAGCTGGCTTCATCACCATCAACATACATTTCTTTGTTTTGTTAATTTACCTAATTGTTATTATTACTTTAATTTTTTCTTTTTATCATTTGACCTATACTGCAATTCAGGTTTTAGCAGCAAATGTGTAGCCTACAAGATTAAACGAACCAAAGAAACAATAAACCATTCATATATAACAATATATTCCACTCATTATCTGAATTTCATTGATACACTGTAACCTGATTCATTTTGTCAAGCAGAGAGACAGGTCATACTGTATCAGTTGACAAGTCACATAGAAAAGGTGATCTTGTACAAAGTTGCATGGGGCAGAAATGGGCATTCACACACAGTGCTACACAAATACCTTTTTACTGTAGGCTACTGCTATACAATACGTTCTACCCCTATATCTGATAATTTATTTTACTTATGTACTGTATAAGGATACTGCAACTGATTTTTTAAAAATGGTTTGCCGTAAACTTTGCCACCAAGTTATAGCTAAATACTGTATGGAAAATTGTATTTATCATTGTTTACCATCTGCCATCTACTATCTACTGTTGGATTAAATGTTAGTTACAACGATTAAATGGTGAGCCTATTATTATCTGATGTATAGGTGACTAAACAAAATGTTCTTAAGGTATTTCATGAAAAATTTAGATTTTGCATGATTGATTCAGGAGTTTCAGATGTATTCAACTCCAATTAATGCACAATCAAAGGTTCTGAACATAAGATAGGGGGCATTACTCAATGTTTTGAAAATACACCCCTTACTTCTGAAAAATGTGCCAAAGTGATTGAAAAAAACTGTGAATACAGGCAGTTTTTTTCAGTCCGCTTCAACCACTGAGTGCATGTGTGTTGGTGGTTGTGGGTGTGAGTGAGTGAGGTGATTGAGGGGATGGTGACTGGGCCCATGTTTGTGTCTGTGCATGTTGGCACTGAGGAATGAAGTAACTTGTTGGCAGAGATTATTTCATGATACATGTAGTCCGCTTTCCATCCCATTTAAAGCCTTATCTGGGGTCTTTCCTCAAGACAAGCAATGTCACGTCAATTAGCATGTGCGATGTCACCCTTTATAAAGCACAGGTTCTGGGGGAATTAGCCGGTTATGTCTAATTTAGCAATGCCCTCTACATTGGCAATGTCACCCTTTATGCACCCTTTATTATAGAGTATGATATAAATGTACAGCTGATCTGTGTAATGCAGACTTTATGTATGCTGTATAAAGACTTTCTAAGTTGTACTTAATTCAAAGTGGGAATGATATTACTGTTTTTTGATTGTTTCGAGAAAGCATAGATAGATGCGGTGCTCAGTGTCTGACTCTCTCTCTCTCTCTCTCTCTCTCTCTCTGAAATAGATATCCTGTCGCCAGTTCTCCTGTAACTACTCAGACTGCTACAGTGTGTACATGAATATAACTGCTTTTTCATGCGGTGCTAATATCACCTTCTGTGAGGTACAGTATACTCTAGACGTGTATTGTCGCATTCTAGAATTTGAATAATACAGATTTTCTCAAATTTCTTACACAACTTGAGTTTTTTTTTGCATGCAATAGTTAATATTGCATCTGCTGTCATTAATTAATGTCACACTGTTTTAATAGATATAATATAAGCACAACTATTAAAAGTTTCACTCAAATAAGGGCGGCAGGTAGCTTAGTGGGTAAGAGCGTTGTGCCAGTAACCGAAAGGTCGCTGGTTCTAATCCCCGAGCCGACTGGGTGAAAAATCTGTCGATGTGCCCTTAAGCAAGGCACTTAACCCTAATTGCTCCTGTAAGTCGCTCTGGATAAGAGCGTCTGCTAAATGACTAAAAATGTAAATGTAAAAATAAAAAATGTTGGTCAGTTGCATTTACAACAAATATACCGGGAATGTGGTTTAATCTTATATTCCCTTGTTTAACAATAACAAAACATTTATTTGTTTTTAAGAGTGTGCTAATAAAATGTGTGTGACACCTTCTCAGCTGAGGAGACAGGAAAACATGACTTACACCGGTGGCTGCATTGCCTCCTGCAGTAATGCCTGTGTCAACGACACTCAGACCAACTGTACCATGGGATGCTGCAACTCCACTGGCTGTCTTAGCTCTACCCTGGCCTCCATGGATCTCACAAACACTACAACAGGTAAACCTTTTTTATTTTTTCCTACCCATGGTTTTCCAAGCAAGAAAATCAATGTCCTGTTGTCTGCAGTTGACCACTGTTTTAAACCACTGCCTCTGGATCACATATACTGTGTACCACTGCGAGCATGGGTTCAAATCCAACCCACTGCTCAAGCACCCTCTCTCCTCCTTACTTTCCTTTCTATCCATCCTGTCTAATAAACACAAAAAATACCAAAGGAGTGGGACTACCCCACTCCATAAAAAAATAAAAAAATGTCCTGAATTTGATATACAGTGGGGAAAAAAAGTATTTAGTCAGCCACCAATTGTGCAAGTTCTCCCACTTAAAAAGATGAGAGAGGCCTGTAATTTTCATCATAGGTACACGTCAACTATGACAGACAAATTGAGAAAAAAAAATCCAGAAAATCACATTGTAGAATTTTTAATGAATTTATTTGCAAATTATGGTGGAAAATAAGTATTTGGTCACCTACAAACAAGCAAGATTTCTGGCTCTCACAGACCTGTAACTTCTTCTTTAAGAGGCTCCTCTGTCCTCCACTCGTTACCTGTATTAATGGCACAGGTTTGAACTTGTTATCAGTATAAAAGACACCTGTCCACAATCTCAATCAGTCACACTCCAAACTCCACTATGGCCAAGACCAAAGAGCTGTCAAAGGACACCAGAAACAAAATTGTAGACCTGCACCAGGCTGGGAAGACTGAATCTGCAATAGGTAAGCAGCTTGGTTTGAAGAAATCAACTGTGGGAGCAATTATTAGGAAATGGAAGACATACAAGACCACTGATAATCTCCCTCGATCTGGGGCTCCACGCAAGATCTCACCCCGTGGGGTCAAAATGATCACAAGAACGGTGAGCAAAAATCCCAGAACCACACAGGGGGACCTAGTGAATGACCTGCAGAGAGCTGGGACCAAAGTAACAAAGCCTACCATCAGTAACACACTACGCCGCCAGGGACTCAAATCCTGCAGTGCGAGACGTGTCCCCCTGCTTAAGCCAGTACATGTCCAGGCCCGTCTGAAGTTTGCTAGAGTGCATTTGGATGATCCAGAAGAGGATTGGGAGAATGTCATATGGTCAGATGAAACCAAAATATAACTTTTTGGTAAAAACTCAACTTGTCGTGTTTGGAGGACAAAGAATGCTGAGTTGGATCCAAAGAACACCATACCTACTGTGAAGCATGGGGGAGGAAACTTCACGCTTTGGGGCTGTTTTTCTGCAAAGGGACCAGGACGACTGATCCGTGTAAAGGAAAGAATGAATGGGGCCATGTATCGTGAGATTTTGAGTGAAAACCTCCTTCCATCAGCAAGGGCATTGAAGATGAAACGTGGCTGGGTCTTTCAGCATGACAATGATCCCAAACACACCGCCCGGGCAACGAAGGAGTGGCTTCGTAAGAAGCATTTCAAGGTCCTGGAGTGGCCTAGCCAGTCTCCAGATCTCAACCCCATAGAAAATCTTTGGAGGGAGTTGAAAGTCCGTGTTGCCCAGCGACAGTCCCAAAACATCACTGCTCTAGAGGAGATCTGCATGGAGGAATGGGCCAAAATACCAGCAACAGTGTGTGCAAACCTTGTGAAGACTTACAGAAAACGTTTGACCTGTGTCATTGCCAACAAAGGGTAAATAACAAAGTATTGAGAAACTTTTGTAATTGACCAAATACTTATTTTCCACCATAATTTGCAAATAAATTCATAAAAAATCCTACAATGTGATTTTCTGGATTTTTTTTCTCATTTTGTCTGTCATAGTTGACGTGTACCTATGATGAAAATTACAGGCCTCTCTCATCTTTTTAAGTGGGAGAACTTGCACAATTGGTGGCTGACTAAATACTTTTTTTCCCCACTGTATAAGTGCCCTGTATTATGACTGTTTTCTATGCTATTCTGCATTTATTCAGTTTCCTTGTAAACTGTGAGCAAGACTGGTGTCCTTAGTGTTAAAGTTGGTGAGCCTGTCCTAATATGGATACCGTAAAAACCCTGTCTTTTAATGTGAGGGATTCAATCTTACATCACCACCACATCAATTGTGAGGCTTTTACTGTATGGAGCTGAGCTATGTCTGTTGGTCTGTTGAACTATTCGTTTTCTGACAATGCATGGTATCTTATCACTATTATTTAATTTCAACACATCTGTAAAACATGCTATTTACTTTGAATAAATCTGAATTGCATTATATGAGCATGAATGTACAATGTACTATATACAGTATTGATGCATGAGTCATCTCAAAGAGACTTATGTTAATTGTTCCTCCAGTGACTACAGTGATGATGACCACCAACACAACAGAAGCAGCAGCCACCACTACAACTGCTGAACCAACCAATGTAAGAAGTAGCTTTTGGGCAGCAACTTGAAGTTCTCAGTTTGATGCAGGCCTACCACAGTAAATTTCACAATATGCTAGGGTACATTTCTATACACATTAAAGGGGCAATCTGGGACTTGTTTGTCTGTCTGTCTGTCTGTCTGTCTGTCTGTGTGTGTGTGTGCGCGCGTGCATGCGC
This sequence comes from Coregonus clupeaformis, assembly GCF_020615455.1. NCBI lineage: Eukaryota > Metazoa > Chordata > Actinopteri > Salmoniformes > Salmonidae > Coregonus > Coregonus clupeaformis. Next base: position 344,664 of record NW_025533842.1, read on the forward strand.
GCTTGTTAGGGTTGTGACGGTCATGTAATTTTGGATTACAGTTATTGGTCAGCCAAGTGACCGCAGTCACCATTATAATAGTTTTAAAGATACACATTTTCTGCTCTCCTCCGCTCCTGACTACGTGTTGTTGTTGTATGGAGGGGGCATTGTCTAGGCAACCAAAGACACCTTGCTTGTTTCAGTTTAATCACTTTATAGAGTCCATGTTACCACGGAAACGGACTCAACCGCATGAATGCCTGGCTGTCCCGACTTCAGTCAGTTGTTCGTTCCATATATAGTGTTATTTTATGGCTGGTTATGACACCTACATAAAAGTGTCAAAACCCACATTTATTCAAATTAGTTTTTTCCGTGCCAAGAAGTTTGTTCTTGTTTGAAAGGTTGTTTCTTAAATGCTTTGTTGTAGTTGTAATGAATTCTTTACAGTCATGTTTATTTCATCATATTTTAAATAACTTGTAGAAAATACACATTATGATACTGTCATGAAGCATTATGACCATCATAATAATATAAGCCAGATAGGCCTATCACGTACACTACCAGTCAAAAGTTTGGACACAGCTACTCATTCAAGGGTTTTTCTTTATTTGTAATATTTTTTACATTGTAGAATAATAGTGAAGACATCAAAACTATGAAATAACACATATGGAATCATGTAGTAAACAGAAAAGTGTTAAACAAATCAAAATATATTTTATATTTGAGATTCTTCAAATAGCCACCCTTTGCCTTGATGACAGCTTTTCACACTCTTAGCATTCTCTCAACCAGCTTCATGAGGTAGTCACCTGGAATGCATTTAAATTAACAGGTGTACCTTCTTAAAAGTTAATTTGTGGAATTTCTTTCCTTCTTAATGCATTTGAGCCAATCAGTTGTGTTGTGACAAGGTAGCGGGGGTATACAGAAGATAGCCCTATTTGGTAAAAGACCAAGTGTCATGACTTCCGCCGAAGTTGGTGCCTCTCCTTGTTCGGGCGGCGTTCGGCGGTCTTCGTCACCGGCTTTCTAGCTGCCACCGATCTACGTTTATTTTTCCATTTGTTTTGTCTTGATTGTACACACCTGGTTATACATTACATTATATTATTTCCCTATTTAACCCTCTGGTTCCACATGGTTTTGTGCGTGTTTGTTCTTTGTTTTGTGTTTAAGACTTATGTGAGCTGGTGTGTTTTCCCTTCGTGGAAATCTGTGTTGTTTATTTTTCTAGTAAAGTACGTTGTTTACTCAGTTCTGTGTCCTGCGCCTGACTCCGTCCTACCGCTGCACATGGACACTTGACAGAAACACACACCACACATGGAGTCAGCAGGTGCATCCAGTCTTCCGGTACCAGTGGAGGAGCGCGTCCAGCAGCACAGCCATGGATCGCGTGTTGCAGACCATGGAGCGATGGGAGAGAGGGGGTTTTCCCACAACCCCATCAACTTCAGATCAACCCACACCGATGTCCACCCCTCCGTCACCTGGACCCAGTGGGATTAGGCTCTCGCTCCCGAGGGCATATGATGGGTATGGCTGCCGGGTGCCAGGGGTTCCTGCTCCAGGTGGAGCTCTAACTGGCGACCATCCACCCGGCTCCCTCGGGATATGAGAGCGTGTCTGCCCTCATCTCCTGTCTGTCGGGGAGAGCGCTTGAGTGGGCCAACGCCGAATGGGGAGGAATAGACGCAGCGTTGGTTCGCTATGAGGATTTCACCTGCCGCTTCCGGGCGGTCTTCTATCATCCACCTGAGGGGAGAGCGGCGGGGGAACGCTTGTTCCACCTCAGACAGGGGAAGAGGAGCGCACAGGACTTCGCACTGGACTTCAGGACCTTGGATGCCAGTGCGGGATGGAATGAGAGGGCCCTGGTCGACCATTACCGGTGTAGTCTACGTGAGGACGTTCGTCGGGAGCTGGCATGCAGGGACAACACCCTTACCCTCGACCAGCTGGTGGATTTATCTATACGGCTAGATAACCTGTTGGCCACCCGCGGACGTCCGGGTCAGGGTCCGTCCAGTCCATCCCCCAGCACCTCCGACCCTACCCCTATGGAGCTCGGAGGTGCTGCTCTAAGTGTGACCGGAGTGGGGACCGTTTCCTGCACCAACTGTGGCCGCAGAGGGCACACTGCTGGTCGGTGCTGGGGAGGTTCCCCAGGGAGTCGAGGCAGCAGGCAGGGCACTGGTGGATCATTCCAGGTGAGTAGGCACCCGACTCACCCAGAGCTCCCTGTTGCGCACATGTGTGTATTGTGATGTCACGAGAGGCTGTGTCCTGGAGGGACGTTACATCCCCCTGAGGTGGCTGCAAACCCAGACAGCTATGGCTCCATCTGCTGGTATGGTCGGGAACTCCACCCCTCTATGGCCAATCTTCCCACGCAGCTGAAACAAATGAGGAGCTGATGAGCTGAAGGTTTGGGAAGGGAAGAGACACAGTCTCCAACCTGGGCTCTCTGGAGGACAAGAGTGCTGCACGTCCACTTCCATGAGGAATATAAGGATTTGGAGATACTTACCTTTGGGAAATACTCACCTTTGGATATATGCACCTGTGGAAATACGTGAGAGACATTTGGAAGGACTTTTTGCTGGGTTGGCCACTAGCTGCAACGTGGACTACAGTAAGGCTGGGGAAAAGTTATCTGAGCGAGTGAGAATTATGATTTTGGATGTGGAAGAGACATCCCTGAACTGTTAACCCTTAAAGAGCCACAAGAGAACAGAATTTTGTTATATTTTCGTTAATTTCCCAAGACCTATAATAAAATCCTTGTTTTGTTTGAACCTTGTCTCCTTGCACTACTTGAGCAATCCCGCTGAAAGCTGTGTAGCCTCTCGTGACGTCACAGATGGTGGAGAATACGGGCACGCTCCAGCGTTAATAGTGCATGTCAGAGGAGGATACCGAAGGTTTGATCACCCAGTTTTCCAAGTTGGCCGTAGGCTCCCCGCCGACTGAAATGGAGGACATATTGAAAGCCCTTGTTGCTGGCCAGCAAGCCCAGATGCAAGCAAACGTGGCTCTCTTGGAGGAGCAAAAGAAAGCCAACCTTCTGAAGGCAGAGGAATTGCAGTTGCAGAGACAGAGGGTGGTCCAAAATACCCGCCCAATAAAGGCAAGTGACTTTATATCTAAGATGGGAGCTACCGATGACATTGAGGCATACCTGCATGCATTTGAGGCCACGGCCACTAGGGAAGCCTGGCCCAAGCAACAGTGGGTTGGTCTGTTAGCCCCCTTTCTAACCGGGGAATCGCTGAATGCTGTCCGGGACCTGGGCCCTGACCAGGTTACTGACTATGATGCCCTGAAGTCTGAGATCCTCAGCAGATATGGACTCACAAAGTTTGGTATGGCCCAGCGCTTTCACAGCTGGACCTTCCAACCAGACCAACCTCCTCGGGCGCAGATGCATGAACTTGTCCGAATCGCAAGGAAATGGCTGGATCCGCAGAGGAATACAGCAGCGGCGGTGGTGGAGGCCGTTGTGGTGGATCGTTACCTCACGCGCCCTGCCTTATGAGGCAAAACGGTTCATCAGTCAACAGGCCTTGACCACGGCTGATCTGACCGTGGAAGCTGTGGAAAAGTACCAGGCCACAGCGGAGATGCTGAATGCTTCCCGAAAAGACCCCAGGAGTGCGGCCCCACCACAAATGGGAAGAACCCGTCCAAAGGACCCCAAGGTCTCGAACCCAGCCACGTCAGGACTTATCCCGGCTCCAGGGGGAGCCAGAAACCAGGCGGGTCCAAGAAGAGTACACCAGGAGGGGGGAAACTCGACAGTGTTACCGGTGTGGGGAGATGGGACATATCTCCTGGCAGTGTGGGAAACCAGCCGATGAACCTATGCCCACTGCGGAGTCCTCCAGCTCAGCACCCACACACCGTTTGCCTCGCTCTTGGGAGTCGTAGATGGCGGCCCAGATCGACCCCCCCACCTGCCCGGTAACTGTGAATCACCATGATGTGGAGGCCTTACTGGATTCTGGTAGCCGGGCCACCCCTGGTGCGTAAGGATTTGGTGGGCCCAACGTGTCTGACCCCCGGGGAAAGTCCTCCCAGTTTCCTGTGTCCATGGGGACACCAGAGAATACCCCATTACTGAACTTACAATGACCAGCACACGGGGAACCATACACACGACGGCGGGGGGTGGTTGATTCCCTCCCTGTCCCTGTCCTAATTGGACGAGACTGCCCAGCCTTTTACCCACTCTGGAGAGAGTCTCAGGAGAGGATAACCCGAGTACCTCGGAAACGGAGAGGCAAGACTCATCCTGGGAAGGCTCCGGTGCAATCCTCCGAGTTACTCACTCCCGCCCCGGGCTCTGATAGGGATGGCAGGTGCCCAGACCGACACAGAGACGGAGCTACAGAATCTGGACAAAGAACTGTCTGGTCTGAAGGGGACCGCTGAGAGGTATCGTTTGTTAAAGCAACAGTTAGACATGAAGACAGAAGAGTTAGATATCCTCCAGGCTAAACTCCAACAGAGCTCCTTCCCTAAGCAACAGGAGGAGCTGGAGAGGCTGCGCAGGACCATCGAGGAGTGTGAGGAGACCCTGCGCAGTAGTAAGGAGGTCCAGAAGAAGGCAGAGGAGAAGTACAAGGTGTTGGAGAACAAGATGAAGAATGCGGAGGCAGAGAGAGAGAAGGAACTGAAAGCTGCTCAACAGAAGCTAAACTCTGCTAAAACCAAGGCTGATGCGTTCAGTAAGAAACTCAAGGAGAGACAACAGGAGGCTGAGTCCCTGGTCCTAGAGTTGGAGGAGTTGAAGAGAGAGCAGTCTGGCAAGCACCACGGCAATGCGGACGCCCTCTCCCGGCGTGATGCCTTCTTCGCTGCCTTTACCCCGACGAGGACGTCGGTCCCGAGGGAGGGGGATGTGTGATGTCACGAGAGGCTGTGTCCTGGAGGGACGTTACATCCCCCTGAGGTGGCTGCAAACCCAGACAGCTATGGCTCCATCTGCTGGTATGGTCGGGAACTCCACCCCTCTATGGCCAATCTTCCCACGCAGCTGAAACAAATGAGGAGCTGATGAGCTGAAGGTTTGGGAAGGGAAGAGACACAGTCTCCAACCTGGGCTCTCTGGAGGACAAGAGTGCTGCACGTCCACTTCCATGAGGAATATAAGGATTTGGAGATACTTACCTTTGGGAAATACTCACCTTTGGATATATGCACCTGTGGAAATACGTGAGAGACATTTGGAAGGACTTTTTGCTGGGTTGGCCACTAGCTGCAACGTGGACTACAGTAAGGCTGGGGAAAAGTTATCTGAGCGAGTGAGAATTATGATTTTGGATGTGGAAGAGACATCCCTGAACTGTTAACCCTTAAAGAGCCACAAGAGAACAGAATTTTGTTATATTTTCGTTAATTTCCCAAGACCTATAATAAAATCCTTGTTTTGTTTGAACCTTGTCTCCTTGCACTACTTGAGCAATCCCGCTGAAAGCTGTATAGCCTCTCGTGACGTCACAGTATGCATAGTATTTCCTGAGTTTTCCCCCACCTTACCAGTATAAGGCGCTAGTAGATACAGGCGCAGCTGGGAACTTTATTGACCGTTCATTTGCACATAGATTAGGGATCCCTATTGTTCCTGTTGATGTGCCCTTCCCTGTACATGCCTTAGATAGTCGTCCTTTAGGGTCGGGCCTGATTAGGGAGGTCACAGCTCCACTATGGATGAAATGCAGGAGGGTCATGAGGAGAGAAATAGTCTCTTCCTGATCGATTCTCCTGCGTTTCCTGTGGTGTGGGGCTTCCCTGGTTGGCCTCTCATGACCCCACTATTTCGTGGCAACAGAGGGCTCTCAAGGGATGGTCACGTCAGTGCTCAGGGAGGTGTGTAGGTGTTTCCATAGGTGCAACTACGGTGGAGAGTCCAAACCAGGTCTCCACTATGCACATTCCCCCCGAATATGCTGATTTGGCTCTCGCCTTCTGTAAAACGAAGGCGACTCAACTACCACCCCATCGACAGGGGGATTGTGCGATAAATCTCCAGGATGGCACAGCACTTCCCAGGAGTCACGTGTATCCTCTGTCTCAGGAGGAGACGGCGGCTATGGAAACATATGTCACCGAATCTCTGGGACAGGGATACATTCGGCCTTCCACTTCACTTGCCTCCTCGAGTTTCTTTTTTGTGAAGAAGAAGGATGGCGGTTTACGCCCGTGCATTGACTATCGAGGTCTAAATCAGATCACTGTGAAGTACAGTTACCCACTGCCTCTCATAGCCAGTGTGACAGAGTCATTGCACGGGGCACGCTTCTTCACCAAATTGGATCTCAGGAGCGCTTACAACCTGGTCCGTATCCGGGAGGGGGATGAGTGGAAGACGGCATTTAGTACCACCTCTGGGCACTATGAGTACCTCGTCATGCCATACGGGTTGATGAATGCTCAATCAGTCTTCCAATCCTTCGTAGACGAGATTGTCAGGGACCTGCATGGGCAGGGTGTAGTGGTGCATATAGATGACATTCTAATATACTCCGCTACACGCGCCGTGCATGTGTCCCTGGTGCGCAAGGTGCTTGGTCGACTGTTGGAGCATGACCTGTACGTCAAGGCTGAGAAATGTCTGTTCTTCCAACAGTCCGTCTCCTTCCTAGGGTACCGCCTGTCCGCGTCTGGGGTGGAGATGGAGAATGACCGCATTTCAGCCGTGCATAATTGGCTGACTCCAACCACTGTAATGGAGGTGCAGCGGTTCTTAGGGTTTGCCAACTTCTATCGGAGGTTTATCTGGGGCTTTGGTCAGGTAGCGGCTCCCATTACCTCCTTGCTGAAGGGGGGACCGGTGCGACTGCAGTGGTCAGCTGGGGTGGACAGGGCTTTTGGTCACCTGAAGGCTCTGTTTACGTCGGCTCCCGTGCTGGCTCATCCTGATCCCTCCTTGGCATTCATAGTAGAGGTGGACGCATCCGAGGCTGGGATAGGAGCTGTGCTGTCTCAGCGCTCGGGTACGCCACCAAAGCTCCGCCCCTGTGCTTTCTTTTTGAAGAAGCTGAGCCCGGCAGAGCGAAACTATGATGTGGAAGACCAGGATCTGTTAGCTGTTGTCAGGGCTCTGAAGGCGTGGAGGCATTGGCTTGAGGGGGCTAAACACCCTTTCCTCATTTGGACTGACCACCGCAATCTGGAGTACATCCAGGCGGCGAGGAGACTGAACCTTCGCCAGGCAAGGTAGGCCATGTTTTTCACCCGTTTTGTTTTCACCCTATCCTACAGACCAGGTTCCCAGAACGCTAAGGCAGATGCACTGTCCCGAATGTATGACACAGAGGAGCGGTCCACGGATCCCACTCCCATACTTCTGGCTTCTTGCCTGGTGTCACCGGTGGTATGGGAGGTTGACGCGGACATCGAGCGGAGCCCACTCCCACCCAGTGTCCAGTTGGGCGTCTGTACGTTCTGTCTGATGTCCGCGATCGATTGAGCTGTTGGGACCACACATCACCCTCCTCTGGTCATCCTGGCATCGGTCGGACAGTGCGCTGTCTCAGTGGGAAGTACTGGTGGCCCACTTTAGCTAAGGACGTGAGGGTTTATGTTTCCTGCTGCTCAGTGTGCGCCCAGTGCAAGGCACCTAGACAGGAAATTACAACCCCTACCCGTTCCACAACGGCCGTGGTCACACCTATCGGTGGACTTCGTGACGGATCTTCCTCCGTCACAAGGTAACACCACGATCCTGATTGTTGTGGATCGGTTTTCTAAGTCCTGCCGTCTCCTTCCTTTGCCCGGTCTCCCTACGGCCCTACAGACTGCGGAGGCCCTGTTTACCCATGTCTTCCGGCACTACGGGGTGCCTGAGGATATACTGTCTGATCGGGGTCCCCAGTTCACATTGAGGGTCTGGAGGGCGTTCATGGAACGTCTGGGGGTCTCGGTCAGCCTGACCTCAGGTTTTCACCCCGAGAGTAATGGGCAGGTGGAGAGAATTAACCAGGATGTGGGTAGGTTTCTGCGGTCCTATTGCCAGGACCGGCCGGGGGAGTGGGCGGCTTTCATCCCCTGGCCAGAGTTGGCCCAAAACTCCCTCCCCCACTCCTCCTCTAACATGTCTCAGTTTCAGTGTGTACTAGGTTATCAGCAGGTCCAGGCACCGTGGCATCAGAGCCAGATCGAGGCACCTGCGGTGGATGAATGGTTTTGGCACTCGGAGGAGACATGGGACGCTCTCATGTGCGCCTGCAACGGGCCATCAGGCGACAAAAGGCGAGCGCCGACCGCCACCGCAGTGAAGTCTGGCTTTCGACCCGAAACCTGCCCCTTCGCCTGCCCTGCCGGAAGCTGGGTCCGCGGTATGTGGGGCAATTTAAAGTCCTGAGGAGACTGAACAAGGTATTCTATAGGTCACAGCTCCCCCTGATTACCGTATTAACCCCTCGTTCCATGTGTCTCTCCTCAAGCCGGTGGTGGCAGGTCCGCTCCAGCAGTCTGAGGTGCGGGAGGTTCCTCTGCCCCCTCTGGACATCTAGGGGGCCCGGCGTATGCTGTACTAGCTCAAGGCATCGGGCGAGGGGCCTTCAGTACCTCGTGGAGTGGGAGGGGTACGGTCCGGACGAGAGATGCTGGGTGCCGGTGGAGGACATCGTGGACCCTTCCTTACTGCAGGAATTTCACCGTCTCCACCCGGATCGTCCTGCGCCCCGTCCTCTGGGTCATCCCCGAGGCCAGTGTCGGCGCGCTAATAGAGCCGCGCGTCAAGGGGGGGGTACTGTCACGACTTCCGCCGAAGTTGGTGCCTCTCCTTGTTCGGGCGGCGTTCGGTGGTCATCGTCACCGGCTTTCTAACTGCCACCGATCTACGTTTATTTTTCCATTTGTTTTGTCTTGATTGTACACACCTGCTTCCCATTACATTATATTATTTCCCTATTTAACCCTCTGGTTCAACATGGTTTTATGCGTGTTTGTTCTTTGTTTTGTGTCTAAGACTTATGTGAGCTGGTGTGTTTTCCCTGCGTGGAATTGTTTTATATTTTTCGAGTAAAGTACGTTGTTTACTCAGTTCTGTATCCTGTGCCTGACTCCGTCCTACCGCTGCACATGGACACTTGACACCAAGTCCATATTATGGCAAGAACAGCTCAAATAAGCAAAGAGAAACAAAATCATTACTTTCAGACATGAAGGTCAATACGGAAAATTTCAAGAACTTTGAAAGTTCTTCAAGTGCAGTCGCAAAAACCATCAAGCGCTATGATGAAACTGGCTCTCATGAGGACCGCCACAGGAAAGGAAGACCCAGAGTTACCTCTGCTGCAGAGAATAAGTTAATTAGAGTTACCAACCTCAGAAATTGCAGCCCAAATAAATGCTTCACAGAGTTCAAGTCACAGACACATCTCAACATCAACTGTTCAGAGGAGACTGTGTGAATCAGGCCTTCATGGTCAAATTGCTGCAAAGAAACCAATACTTAACTGCTTGGGCCAAGAAACACGAGCAATAGACATTAGACCGGTGGAAATGTGTCCTTTGGTCTGGAGTCCAAATTTGAGACTTTTGGTTTCAACCGCTGTGTCTTTGTGAGATGCGTTGTGGGTGAACGGATGATTTCTGCATGTGTATTTCCCACCGTAAAGCATGAAGGAGGAGGTGTTATGGTGTGGGGGTGCTTTGCTGGTGACTCTGTCTGTGATTTATTTAGAATTCAAGGCACACTTAACCAGCATGGCTACCACAGCATTCTGCAGCGATACGCCATCCCATCTGGTTTGGCCTTAGTGGGACTATCATTTGTTTTTCAACAAGACAATGACCCAACACACCTCCAGGCTGTATAAGGGCTATTTTACCAAGAAGGAGAGTGATGGAGTGCTGCATCAGATGACCTGGTCTCCACAATCCCTTGACCTCAACCCAATTGAGATGGTTTGGGATGAGTCGGACGGCAGAGTGAAGGAAAAGCAGCCAACAAGTGCTCGCATACAGTGGGGGAAAAAAGTATTTAGTCAGCCACCAATTGTGCAAGTTCTCCCACTTAAAAAGATGAGAGAGGTCTGTAATTTTCATCATAGGTACACGTCAACTATGACAGACAAATTGAGAAAAAAAAATCCAGAAAATCACATTATAGGATTTTAAATGAATTTATTTGCAAATTATGGTGGAAAATAAGTATTTGGTCACCTACAAACAAGCAAGATTTCTGGCTCTCACAGACCTGTAACTTCTTCTTTAAGAGTCTCCTCTGTCCTCCACTCGTTACCTGTATTAATGGCACCTGTTTGAACTTGTTATCAGTATAAAAGACACCTGTCCACAACCTCAAACAGTCACACTCCAAACTCCACTATGGCCAAGACCAAAGAGCTGTCAAAGGACACCAGAAACAAAATTGTAGACCTGCACCAGGCTGGGAAGACTGAATCTGCAATAGGTAAGCAGCTTGGTTTGAAGAAATCAACTTTGGGAGCAATTATTAGGAAATGGAAGACATACAAGACCACTGATAATCTCCCCTCGATCTGGGGCTCCACGCAAGATCTCACCCCGTGGGGTCAAAATGATCACAAGAACGGTGAGCAAAAATCCCAGAACCACATGGGGGGACCTAGTGAATGACCTGCAGAGAGCTGGGACCAAAGTAACAAAGCCTACCATCAGTAACACACTACGCCGCCAGGGACTCAAATCCTGCAGTGTCAGACGTGTCCCCCTGCTTAAGCCAGTACATGTCCAGGCCCGTCTGAAGTTTGCTAGAGTGCATTTGGATGATCCAGAAGAGGATTGGGAGAATGTCATATGGTCAGATGAAACCAAAATATAACTTTTTGGTAAAAACTCAACTCGGCGTGTTTGGAGGACAAAGAATGCTGAGTTGCATCGAAAGAACACCATACCTACTGTGAAGCATGGGGGTGGAAACATCATGCTTTGGGGCTGTTTTTTCTGCAAAGGGACCAGGACGACTGATCCGTGTAAAGGAAAGAATGAATGGGGCCATGTATTGTGAGATTTTGAGTGAAAACCTCCTTCCATCAGCAAGGGCATTGAAGATGAAACGTGGCTGGGTCTTTCAGCATGACAATGATCCCAAACACACCGCCCGGGCAACGAAGGAGTGGCTTCGTAAGAAGCATTTCAAGGTCCTGGAGTGGCCCAGCCAGTCTCCAGATCTCAACCCCATAGAAAATCTTTGGAGGGAGTTGAAAGTCTGTGTTGCCCAGCGACAGCCCCAAAACATCACTGCTCTAGAGGAGATCTGCATGGAGGAATGGGCCAAAATACCAGCAACAGTGTGTGAAAACCTTGTGAAGACTTACAGAAAACGTTTGACCTGTATCATTGCCAACAAAGGGTATATAACAAAGTATTGAGAAACTTTTGTTATTGACCAAATACTTATTTTCCACCATAATTTGCAAATAAATTCATTAAAAATCCTACAATGTGATTTTCTGGATAATTTTTTCTCATTTTGTCTGTCATAGTTGACGTGTACCTATGATGAAAATTACAGGCCTCTCTCATCTTTTTAAGTGGGAGAACTTGCACAATTGGTGGCTGACTAAATACTTTTTTTCCCCACTGTATGTGGGAACTCCTTCAAGACTATTGAAAAAGCAGTCCAGGTGAAGCTGGTTGAGAGAATGCCAATAGTATGCAAAGCTGTCATCAAGGCAAAGGGTGGCAAGTTGAAGAATCTCAAATATAAAATATATTTTGATTTGTTTAACACTCTTTTGGTTACTGCATGATTCCATATAACGGACTAATAGCTGACAGCAAAAATACAAAATACTAACTACGACTGAAACAACAATGAAACAGGGAGAACACTTCTCAAGTACCTGTACATACGTCTTGCGATCAGACACTGATTCGTACTGCTTGGCATCGAGAAACTAGCAGAGAAAACTGAGCAAGGGAACACAGGGAAGTGAGGGCATAAATACACATGTGAACAGGTAGACACAGGTGACACCAATAGGATCATGATTAGTCCAGACTGTGAGTGAGGTGGTGCCTAAGGTTGTCGAGGAGGACACCTAGTTGATCGCTCCAGAACTGAGACCCCCTCCTGTAACACATACCCCCAAGATTTGCTAACCTCCCCTGTTATTGGTAATGGTGAGAGGTTAGCATGTCTTGTGGGTATGATTTTTGACCCTCTGTAACTCTCTCTGGTGTGCATGGCCAAAGAGCTCTATTTCCATGTCATCTGACCATCTGTCTTTGGCCACGTACACCAGCGGTGGGTTTGGCCTTTGAAAAGAACAATGCATAGGCAGAAAATACTCAAGGATCTGGAAATATTCTGTATGGAGGAATGGTCTAAGATCCCTCCTAATGTGTTCTCCAATCTAGTAACATTTTAGAGAAGTGTTGTTATAATCGCAAGGGGAGTATTGAAAACAGGGGATCCAATCATTTTGACACAACTTTTTTTTAAAGGTTTTATTACTTGTTAAACAAAATATTTTTCTCTGAACAATTGCATTAGCATAAAATAATACAATGTTTTTTAAAAAGGGAGAATACAATATAGCTCAGTATTTGCATTATTTATTTTATACAGACTTTTTTAATCATCTTTATCAAGGGATCCAATATATGTATATATATATATATATATATATATATATATATATATATATATATATATATATATATATATATATATCCAGTACCAGTCAAAAGATTGGACACACTTACTCATTCAAGGGTTTTTCTTTATTTTTACTATTTTCTACATTGTAGAATAATAGTGAAGACATCAAAACTATAAAATAAAACATATGGAATCATATAGTCACCAAAAAAGTGTTAAACAAATCAAAATATATTCTTCAAATAGCCACCCTTTGCCTTGATGACAGCTTTGCAGACTCTTGGCATTCTCTCAACCAGCTTCACCTGGACTGCTTTTCCAACAGTCTTGAAGGAGTTCTCACATATGCTGAGCACTTGTTGGCTGCTTTTCCTTCACTCTGCGGTCCGACTCATCCCAAACCATCTCAATTTGGTTGAGGTCGGGGGATTGTGGAGGCCAGGTCATCTGATGCAGCACTTCATCACTCTCCTTCTTGGTAAAATAGCCCTTACACAGCCTGGAGGTGTGTTGGGTCATTGTCTTGTTGAAAAACAAATGATAGTCCCACTAAGCCCAAACCAGATGGGATGGCGTATCGCTGCAGAATGCTGTGGTAGCCATGCTGGTTAAGTGTGCCTTGAATTCTAAATAAATCACAGACAGTGTCACCAGCAAAGCACCTCCACACCATAACACCTCCTCCTCCATGCTTTACGGTGGGAAATACACATGTAGAGATCATCCGTTCACCCACAACGCATCTCACAAAGACACGGCGGTTGAAACCAAAAATCTCAAATTTGGACTCCAGACCAAAGGACACATTTCCACCGGTCTAATGTTCATTGCTCGTGTTTCTTGGCCCAAGCAAGTCTCTTCTTATTATTGGTGTCCTTTAGCAGTTGTTTCTTTGCAGCAATTCGACCATGAAGGCCTGATTCACACAGTCTCCTCTGAACAGTTGATGTTGAGATGTGTCTGTTACTTGAACTCTGTGAAGCATTTATTTGGGCTGCAATTTATGAGGCTGGTAACTCTAACGATCTTATCCTCTGCAGCAGAGGTAACTCTGGGTCTTCCATTCTTGTGGCAGTCCTCATGAGAGCTAGTTTCATCATAGCGCTTGATGGTTTTTAAAGAAACTTTCAAAGTTGAAATATTCCGTATTGACTGACCTTCATGTCTTAAAGTAATGATGGACTGTTGTTTCTCTTTGCTTATTTGAGCTGTTCTTGTCATAATATGGACTTGGTCCCCCCCACCTTGTCACAACACAACTGATTGGCCCAAACGCATTGAGAGGGAAAGAAATTCCACAAATTAACTTTTAAGAAGGAACACCTGTTAATTGAAATGCATTCCAGGTGACTACCTCATTAAGCTGGTTGAGAGAATGCCAAGAGTGTGCAAAGCTGTCATCAAGGCAAAGGGTGGCTTTTTGAAGAATCTCAAATATAAAATATATTTTGATTTGTTTAACACTCTTTTGGTTACTGCATGATTCCATATGTGTTATTTCATAGTTTTGATGTCTTCACTATTAATCCACAATGTAGAAAATAGTAAAAATAAAGAAAAACCCTTGAATGAGTAGGTGTGTCCAAACTTTTGACTGGTACTGTATATACAGTACCTTCGGAAAGTATTCAGACCCCTTGACTTTATCCACATTTTGTTACGTTACAGCCTTATTCTAAAATTGATTAAATCGTTTTTTCCCATCATTAATCTACACACAATACCCCATAATAACAAAGCAAAAACAGGTTTTTAGAAATCTTTGCACATTTATTAAAAAAAGAAAACGGAAATATCACATTTACATAAGTATTCAGACCCTTTACTCAGTACTTTGTTGAAGCACCTTTGGCAGCGATTACAGCCACCTGTATTTGGGGAGTTTCTCACATTCTTCTCTGCAGATCCTCTCAAGCTCTGTCAGGTTGGATGGGGAGCATCACCTTCACAGCTATTTTCAGGTCTCTCCAGAGATGTTTGATCGGGTTCAAGTCCAGGCTCTGGCTGGGCCACTCAAGGACATTCAGAGACTTGTCCCGAAGCCACTCCTGCGTTGTCTTGGCTGTGTGCTTAGGGTCGTTGTCCTGTTGGAAGGTATACGTTCGCCACGGTCTGAGGTCCTGAGCGCTCTCCAGAAGGTTTTCATCAAGGGTCTCTCTGTACTTTGCTCTGTTCATCTTTTCCTCGATCCTGACTAGTCTCCCAGTCCCTGCCGCTGAAAAACATCCCCACAGCATGATGCTGCCACCACCATGCTTCACAGTAGGGATGGTACCAGGTTTCCTCCAGACGTGACGCTTGGCATTCACGCCAAAGATTTCAATCTTGGTTTCATCAGACCACAGAATCTTGTTTCTCATGGTGTGAGAGTCTTTAAGTGCCTTTTGACAAACTCCAAGCGGGCTGTCATGTTTCTTTTACTGAGGAATGGCTTCCATCTGGCCACCCTACCATAAATGCCTGATTGGTGGAGTGCTGCAGAGATCGTTGTCCTTCTGGAAGGTTCTCCAATCTCCACAGAGGAACTCTGGAGCTCTGTCAGAGTGACCATCGGGTTTGGTCACCTCCCTGACCAAGGCCCTTCAGCCCCGATTGCTCAGTTTGGCCAGGCGGCCAGCTCTAGGAAGAGTCTTGGTGGTTCCAAACATCTTCCATTTAAGAATAATGGGGGCCAATGTGTTCTTGGGGATCTTCAATGTTGCAGAATTTTTTTGGTACCCTTCCCGAGATCTGTGCCTCGACACAATCCGGTCTCGGAGCTCTACGGACAATTCCATCGACCTCATGTCTTGGTTTTTGCTCTGACATACACTGTCAACTGTGAGACCTAATATAGACAGGTGTGTGCCTTTCCAAATAATGTCCAATCAATTGAATTTACCACAGGTGGATTCGAATCAAGTTGTAGAAACATCTCAAGGATGATTAATGGAAACAGGATGCTCAATTTCGAGTCTCATAGCAAAAGGTCTGAATACTGTAACGTAACAAAATTATTCACACCCCTTGACCTTTTCCACATTTTGTTGTGTTACAGCCTGAATTTAAAATGGCTTGAATTTAGTTTTTTGTCACTGGCCTTTTTTTGTCATTTTTACAAATTCATATAAAATGAAAAGCTGAAGTGTCTTGAGTCAATATGTATTCAACCCCTTTGTTATGGCAAGCCTAAATAAGTTCAGGAGTAAAAATGTGCTTAACAAGTCACATAAGTTAAATGGATTCATCCTGTGTGCAATAATAGTGTTTAACATGATTTTTGAATGACTACCTCATCTCTGTACCCCACACATAGAATTAGCTGTAAGGTTCCTCAATCAAGTAGTGCATTTCAAACACAGATTCAACCACAAAGACCAGGGAGGTTTTCCAATGTTTCGCAAAGAAAGGCACCTATTGGTAGATTGGTAAAAATATAAAAAAGCAGACATAGAATATCCCTTTGAGCATGGTGAAGTTATTAATTTCACTTTGGATGGTGTATCAATACACTCAGTCACTACAAAGACATAGGCATCTTTTTTATTTTTTTTATTTTTTATTAACCCATCCCTGTTCAGAGCACAAATATTTGTGTTTTTTTACAGCTTTTCTGCTACATATACATTTTACATACACATTTTGCATACACATTTTACATACAGTGGGGAGAACAAGTATTTGATACACTGCCGATTTTGCAGGTTTTCCTACTTACAAAGCATGTAGATGTCTGTAATTGTTTATCATAGGTACTCTTCAACTGTGAGAGATGGAATCTAAAACAAAAATCCAGAAAATCACATTGTATGATTTTTAAGTAATTAATTTGCATTTTATTGCATGACATAAGTCGAAAGGTCGCTGGTTCTAATCCTAGATCCGACTAGGTGAAAAATCTGTCGATGTGCCCTTGAGCAAGGCACTTAACCCTAATTGCTCCTGTAAGTCGCTCTGGATAAGAGCGTCTGCTAAATGACTAAAATGTAAAAAAATGTAAATGTAAGAGATGATGTGCAAATAGAGATAGTGGGGTGCAAATGAGCAAAATAAACACTTGCCTCCTCCATTTTTGTGGTAATACTGCAATCAGTTGTTTGTAAGTGTGGATTGAGCAGATTCCCATATATTTTCGATAGCTGCATATGTGACATACCTCCTCTGTTTTTATTCATAATATCATTAATAAATATAATACAATTTTTGACATTTTTTCCATAAATAATGTTTTTAATCAGTATATTTGAGTTTAACCATAACATTTGTTGTCATATTTGTTCTATCTTTTCTGGAGGATAAAACTGAAATTGTAACCAGCTTTGTATGGCTTGTTTAAGAAAGGGCGATACTTTAACAAAATCTCATTTTCAATTAGTCAGAAATGAGAAGTTGTAATCTGTATAAAGGCAAAAAGGCCATTTTTGAACAATGGATGAGCCTTTCTTAATAACCCATTTGGGGTTTAAGTATAACTTATGTAAGAGTGAAGCTTTTAGTGAGAGGTTTAAAGCTTTAATATTTAATCATTTTAGACCCCCAAACTCATATTAATTACATAAATAGGCACGTTTAATTTTGTCAGGCTTAGCATTCCAAATAAAATGAAATATTTTTTGTCGTCTGGAGTAGGCAGTGCCATTAGTAAGTAAGTAAACTGTGATAGGACCAAAGAGTTAATCAATGTGATTTTTCCATAAATAGACAAATATTTACCTCTCCATGGTTGCAGAATCTTATCTATTTTTGCTAACTTTCTATTGAAATTGATTGTGGTAAGTTCATTTATATTTTTTGAGATGTGAATACCAGGTATGTTTACTTCACCATCCGCCCATTTTATTGGTAAACTACAAGGTTGTGTAAACACTGTGTCTTTTAACGATCCAATACGTAATATGTTACACTTGTCATAATTAGGTTTTAGTCCAGAGAGGCTAGAAAAGTGATCAAGATCTTCAATAAGACTGTGCAGGGATCCAGATTGCGGACTTAAGAAAAAACTTGAGTCATCGTCATACATTGACACTTTTGTTTTTATCCCCTTGATTTCTAACCCCTTGATGTTCTTGTTGGATCTAATTTTAATAGCTAGCATTTCAATGGCCATAATAAATAGATATGGAGACAACGGACAGCCTTGTTTTACTCCTCTTAAAAGCTCAATACTTTCTGAGAAGTAACCATTATTTACTATTTTACATCTGGGGTTGCTGTACATAACTATAACTCATTGTATAAGAGATTCACCGAAATTAAAGTAATCCAGACATTTATATATAAATTCTAGTCGTACTTTATCAAACTCCTTTTCAAAATCTTCTATGAAGACCAGGCCTGGTATCTTTGATGTTTCATAATGTTCAATTGTTTCAAGTAATTGTTGAATATTATCTCCAATATATCGTCCATGTAAAAAACCTGTCTGATCAGGATGAACAATATCTGGTTAATCCTTTTTTATTCTATGTGCTATGCATTTCGCCAGGATTTTCGCATCACAACATTGAAGTGTAAGAGGCCGCCCAGGGATTTCACCATGAGTATAATTGTAGTTACTCCACAATATTAACCTAATTGACAGAGTGAAAAGAAGGAAACCTGTAAAAAGTATTCCAAAACATGCATCTTGTTTGCAACAAGGCACTAAAGTAATACTTTAGTGTCCTGAATACAAAGTGTTATGTTTGGGGCAAATCCAATACAACACATTACTGAGTACCACTCTCCATATTTTCAAGCATAGTGGTGACTGCATCATGTTATGGGGGTTTAATACTTATCTAATCAAGATACTGTATATTAGTGTTTTATTTTTCATAAATTCTTTACAAATGTTATAATTTTTCTTTCACTTTGACATTACAGAGTATTTTGTGTAGATCGTTGACAAATTTTTATCCCACTTTGTAACACAACAAAATGTAGAAAAAGTGAAAGGGTGTGAATACTTTGTTTTTTAAAATGGTTATAAAGGTTATTTTATTTTCATGACTGTCTTCATTCATAATCGTCAGTTACACGATTATACGGTAATTGTGCCAGCCCTAGTGTATGTGTGTGTGTGTGTGTGTGTGTGTGTGTGTGTATGTGTGTGTGTGTGTGTGCAAACGACTCCATGTCTGTGAATTTAACAGCATTTATTAACATCATCCATCTATTTACAGAAACTTAAGAAGTGCCAGATGTTTCAGTGCATGGAGCAGAACTGTTACAAGACTTGGATAACCGAAGATCCAATGCCTTGTCCCCTCAACCAGCCCTACTGTGAGGTAGGCTTAATAGTGCACCCCCACTCTACCCTATTCATCATTCTATACCCATACTAGAAAAACTAGACAGGCTTCATTGAACTGTAAATGCTATATGCTACAAATGTACACTTTAAGTATTTGAAAACGAAATAAGGAAAATACATCTGGCCACGACAAGAATGATTATCTGTTATCATCTCAATAACATCACTCAGACAAGAGATAATTTCCTTTCGCCAATCTCGTACATCCTTAAACTCATCAAACTCCATGCATTCCCAATCCACATTTCTCTTTTCAGCTGAAAAAGATGACAACTGGTTCAATAACAATGTGGATGGGAGGCTGCAATGCCGACTGCACAAGAAACACCTGGTGTACGACCACAGCAGATACATGCCACCAAGAGTGCTGCAACACCTCCATGACCTCCTGCCTCAAGCTGGATGGTACTCTGAACGTTCCTTCTTCTGCCACTAGAGATCCTCACTTCCCTTTAGCATTGGTCACTGCTGCTCTGCTGGCTTGTCTGCTCAGCATTGGTTCTCTGGTTTAAACAAATACCTTGACTTGTCCATTGCAAAATGGTTTAAAACGGTTTCCCGTTGTGTGACCTAATGAACACAACTCTGATGTGTCGACCCACTGAGCCATTGCTTGAATATTAAACAACGGTAGTAGTTAGCACAGCAAAACCTGGTTTCCATTCCACATGAATACTATACTGGTTGTAGGTCTAGCCTACTCTGTTTTTGTTTGTTTGTTTGTGTATGAGATGTATTGAGATACTATATATGAGGGCTCATATGTGCTTTTGAGAGATTTAGGTGATTTAAGTGATAATGATTCCCCTGTGTGAGTCCAAACCAAATGGGTTTAAAGGGTATTATTGAAGAATATGAGGATTAATATGGCTGCAGAAAGCTATTCGATCATACCATCATACCCATTTATAAATCAGTAATGCCCAAAACATAATACATGGAAGATGATAGCTATTTACGATCAAACATGATTGACCTAGTATATGGTATGGTAATTAATTATCAGCTTTTTTATACTTATTGAGAATTGTGTAAGATTAAGTTTACAATTATGACATTTTCATAAATGTCCTCATTTTTTAGGCACACTGTTATTTTATTTCACCAGTGGTTTGCATGATGACTTGCATGTTTTCTTTGATTTTGCACTTGCAAAGACCTAGCCTGGTTTCAGATCTGGTTGTGCTCTTGCTAACTCAATTTCTCATTGACAAACCAAACATGCCCAGGACAAGGAGTTGGCATGATAGCACAAACAGACTGGGACTCAGGCTAAAGACTTTCTCCAATACAAAAGCAAACACCTGTTCTTTACAGATATTGCATAATAACTCAGTTATTACCTAGTCCTATGTAGCATATTGTGAAGGAAAGCTTGACGATTTATGCACTTATTTATGGGCTATAGAAGGTGTAATTCATACCTGTGAATGTAGTCATACACTGTACAACTGTAATGTGTATTTTACTCCTTTTATTATTTAGCTGTATTCTTATTTATAATTCACCATCATAACAATGTGGAAATTGATTTATATGGGTTATAAAACTGTCAAAGCGTATATTTTGGCAGTAGTTTAATGGAAAGTTGACATACAACACCTGATATGTCATATCTAATATTTGGAGAAAAGTTACTCGAATAAATGTGTCATGTTGGATACTTTATACATTGTGTATATTGTACAAACTGTAACAACTGCTTTTAAAGTCATATAAATATAAATTCAATAAATGTTTGACCAAAACACAATATCAATATTTTCTTTGAAATTGTCTGCAAAGCTCCCCTGTTATGAGATTGATGTAACTGTATTTGAATCAACTAGACTTATATACCCAATACTGCATTAAAAGAAACACAACAGATTATCTACAAGAGGACAGGCCAGGTCCTTGTAGACTTGCTCTTATTTATTAATGGTACCTTATAAAGTATTGGCCATTCAGAATTCATACATAGATTCAAAGTTCTGATTGAAACATTTAAATTATGACAAAACATTCTTATGGATTCCGTGCTTCTATGCACCATGCATTAGAATTGCATTACCATGGAGATGGCTGTTAAAACCACATAAAAATAATCAAATTTTTGTAGCTGTGGCTAAAACCATAGATATAGAACACTATTGGTATATTGTCTATGGCTAAAGCAATATTGTTGAAATATCATTACAATTGTAAAGGTTGCATCATCTTACCAGCATCGATGATATCATGATGATGTCAATGATGTCATAATCAAACATTATCACCAAAATACACAATTTAACACAATTAATTCAGAACAGACATCTTGCTCATACAGTGCAGACGTGTGACTATGGATGCAACTATGAATGCAAATGATCACCCATCCTTTTCAACACCAGGCTTGGTCCCAATAGGACCCCTGGAGATCTTGTTAAGTTAATAGATTACTCCATTCCCTCCAACTCTGGTGTTGATGAGGATGACAATGATCTGATCCATTCAACCAACTTTGTGAACCACTTCTCAGGTAAGAGCTAAGAAAAATCTAAAAAACAAAATCTAAATAACTCTACCATAGATAGAGATCTTTACTAATCTTTGAATATTGGTAAATATTTTTTTCTGGTAGGTTACTCCATTTTATTTTGATTTATGACATTGTGTTTGTTTATAGAATGACATTTTACAGGTCAATCATCCTTTTAATTTTCAGGCTTAAGTAATCAGAGTACCCCTGAAGATTTGGTTCAGTTTGTTGCATAATCAATTGTTGATGAGGATGACAATGATGTAGTCATCTGATTGGGAGAGTTATGGGCCAACCTCCTTCCTGTCTCAGTAGAGACCAGTCCTCTCAGTCAGAAGACCTTGACTACCTATCAGGTATGAGTTCCATCTCTGTCTAGTGTGGTACTGTAGTTTATCTCATTTGCTTAATTTGGTATTGGATTGGTTTGTTTGAGTGTGTTGTTCCACTCTCTTTACCATCTGACACTTTGTCCCTGTTGATCCACAGACCCACCATGTTTCGGGAGACCCAGCGAGTCTCCTGACCAGAGGGCTTTGACTCCCCAGGAATGTCCTCACTGCTCTGGGTTGACCCAGTCCTGTTGGTCTGAGACCACTGATGCCTACTCCCCTAGTAGAACGAAGAGCTCCGTAGTATCTCAAACCACCTCTCGGATAAGATCTAACTCTACCATGCTGCTTAGTCTGCTAAACTTTGATTATTAGTCAATACATTTTTCTGGTAAATTGCTCAATCCACTCTCTTTACGAGCAAAAAATGTTCCCTCTTGATCTATAGATTGGGGCTTGCCTCATTCGAATGCCTGGAACCAATCGTTCCAGTCTGGCTATGATCACTATGACAACCCTGGCTACCTGTCAGTTATGAGTTCTACCTCTGTCTCGTGTGGTAGTTTGTCTAATTTGTCTAATTTGCTTGATTTTGCATTGGATTGTTTGTTTGAGTGTTGTTCCACTCCCTTTACCATCTGTCGCGTTGTCCCTGTTGATCCACAGAGCCACCCTGTGTCTGGACTCCTGACTCCAGCGGAACAGGGAGCCTTGATGGCAGCCCAACAGCCCCTGGGAGTCTCTTAACCAGAGGGCTTGGACTCCCCAGGACAGTCCCCGTTGCGTTTTAGCTCCTGAGGATGATGTGGTGTACATGGGAACAACTACCAGGTCCTTCCTGGAGTCCCGGGATATTCCCCGCCGCTCTGTGACTCATGATGAAGATGAAGAGGTTATGTACATTAGAACAACCACCATATCCGTCCTAGACTCCCAGGATATTTCCCGATGCTCTGGCTCCACCCACAGCAAGCACTCTGAGACACCCACCTCAAATGTATGCTTTACTATTACTAAGGAGGATCTATGGAATATGTGGATCTCAGATGTATGCTCTGCATTCACCAAGGAGGACCTATGGCACCTCTGGAACACAGATACACGTAAGGTCTCTTAGGGTGTAGTATAGTATGATTTCATGTATTATTATAGTGTCTTGCATTTTCAGGATGCCCAGCCCACATGTGCTTATAAGACTCTGCAGTAGTAAAATAAAATCATACATGCATACAATAGGCTAAATACTGTACATTAACATATAGTACTTTGTTTACAGATCCTTACATTTGTATACTGCTATTCTTCATTTTCATCATCTAACACTTTGTCCCTCTTGATCTTCAGCCCAGGACTTCAGATGGGCTCTCCAGTTGAGATCTCTGCATTCCTACAAGAGGACTGAGGATTGAGTCTCAGTCCAACAATAGGAAGAGGTGCCACTGCCTGGGGTGGGACATAGAGGACTGCCCTGCCAGCAAGAGAGCCTGGAATTAATATCTCCAATTGGCTCTCAGGCCAATTGGATAGAATTGAGCATGCTCTTCTTCACACTCTTAGTTTTAAAACGAAGACAATTAATATATTTGAAGTGCTTTGTTTTTTTCCATTAAAAGCAGGCTTTAAAAACACATTATTGACTTTGCCCATCTGAAGCTCCCGAGTGGCGCAGCGGTCTAAGGCACTGCATCTCAGTGCTAGAGGCGTCACTACAGACCCTGGTTTGATTCCAGGCTGTATTACAATCCGGACGTGATTGGGAGTCCCATAGGGCGGCACACAATTGGCCCAGCGTCGTCTGGGTTTGGCCGGAGTAGGCAATCATTGTAAATAAGAATTTGTTCTTAACTGACTTGCCTAGTTAAATAAAAATAGTTGTTTCTTTCCTATTCTGGCTAATGCTTTTCTCTGTTGAGGAAGTTGCCACATTTTCACTTTATCTCTTGCTCTGGCAGCTCAATAGTTTAGATATTTCCCATAAAAAAGCCAGACTACGGTTTGCAATTGCACATGAGGACAAAGATCGTACTTTTTGGAGAAATGTCCTCTGGTCTGATGAAACAAAAATAGAACTGTTTGGCCATAATGACCATCGTGATGTTTGGAGGAAAAAGGGGGTTGCTTGCAAGCCGAAGAACACCATCCCAACCGTGAAGCATGAGGGTGGCAGCATCATGCTGTGGGGGTGCGTTGCTGCAGGAGGGACTGGTGCACTTCACAAAATAGATGGCATCATGAGGAAGGAAAATTATGTGGATATATTGAAACAACATCTCAAGAAATCAGTCAGGAAGTTAAAGCATGGTCGCAAATGGGTCTTCCAAATGGACAATGACCCCAAGCATACTTCCAAAGTTGTGTCAAAATGGCTTAAGGAAAACAAAGTCAAGGTATTGGAGTGGCCATCACAAAGCCCTGACCTCAATCATATAGAAAATGTGTGGGCAGAACTGAAAAAGCGTGTGCGAACAAGGAGGCCTACAAACCTGACTCAGTTACACCAGCTCTGTCAGGAGGAATGGGCCAAAATTCACCCAACTTATTGTGGGAAGCTTGTGAAGGCTGTTCAAAACGTTTGACACAAGTTAAACAATTTAAAGGCAATGCTACCAAATACTAATTGAGTTTATGCAAACTTCTGACCCACTGGGAATGTGATTAAATAAATAAAAGCTGAAATAAATCATTCTCTCTACTATTATTCTGACATTTCACATTCTTAAAATAAAGTGGTGATCCTAACTGACCTAAAACAGGGAATTGTGAAAAACTGAGTTTAAATGTATTTGGCTAAGGCAGGGGTGTCAAACTCATTTTAGCTCAGGGGCCACATGGAGGAAAATCTATTCCCAAGTGGGCCGGACCGGTAAAATCATGGTATATATAACTTAAAAACAACAACTTCAGATTGTTTTCTTTGTTTTAATACTATCAACATAAAACATAAAGCTGGAGCCTGAGGACAGTGTGTCCAAAATAGTACAAGCACAACATCACTATTAATCATAAAACACCTGAAGTTTATTTGAAAATTCTAAAGAAAAAGAACACACAAACACACAATGCCTCAGTGATTCACATAACTGTTTCACAGATCACAGAACTATATCAGGGTGTCATTTCTCAGGCAGAAATGTAGATACAAATACTGAAATCCTGTTCCCCAAACAAGTGCAAGAACCACAGAGTCAAGAATAGGTTAAATATACAAATAAAATAAAATCAATTAAAAACAATAGCTCATCAACATAAAAACATATAAACATAAAGCTGGAGCCTGAGGACAGTGTGTCCAAAAGCACAACATCACTATTAATCATAAAACACCTCAAGTTATTTGAAATTCTGAGGACAAACAACACACAAACACACAATGCCTCAGTGATTCACAGAAGTATATCACAGATCACAGAACTATATCAGGGTGTCTCATGCAGCACTTTAAGTGGGGTTGCATAGTTTATTTGACTCCTGATACCTGGCATCTTTAGCTTTCACCAGCGTATCAATATCAGGCGTCACATCCTGAGTGGCAGCCAACTTCAGGATGTGATTCAAGTGCTTGTGCGTGAGCCTTGAGCGCAGCTTTGTTTTATTCATGACGTTATCCATCTTTAATGACTTGCAACACCAAGCCTCCTGGTGCAAAATACAGTGAAAAGTCCAAAAATCACGTCCTCCATTTGCAGATTGCACTTTCTCTCTGAACTTTGTCACAACGCCTGCTTTTTTCCCGATAATTGAGGGCGCACCATCTGTAGCCAGGCTGACAGCGCGGGACCAGTCCACTCCGACCCTGTCCAGCGCGCCGACGAGTGCAGTGAAAATATCAGCTGCTGTCGTTGTATCTGTCATCGGCACCAACTCCACAAACTTCTCGGTGACGGTCAATGTGTCATCAACTCCGCGGATGAAAATGGCCAGTTGTGCAACATCTGTAATGTCCGTGCTTTCATCAATTGCAACCGAAAACGCAATAAATGACTTTACTTTTTGATTCAACTGGCTGTCCAAATCCACTGAAAGATCGGAAATCCTGTCTGCAACTGTGTTTCTTGTCAGGCTGATATTTGCAAAAGCCTGGTGCTTTTCAGGGCACACAATCTCTGCTGTCTTCATCATGCATGTTTTTACAAATTCACCCTCACTAAATGGTTTTGAAGCCACTGCGATTTCATTAGCAATGAGGTAGCTAGCTTTCACTGCAGCGTCACTGATGACTCGGCTGTGAGTAAACACAGACTGCTGTTTCTTCAGACCCACCAACAGTTCATTCACCTTCTCTCTTCTCCGCTGTCCTTGAAAGTTGTCATATTTGTCGGCATGAAGACTCACATAGTGGCGATGAAGGTTATATTCTTTCAGCACTGCAACATGCTGTGAACACACCAAACATACAGCTTTCAAATTCAATTCCATGAATAAATAGAAGGATGACAATTTTTCTTGGAACACTCTGCATTCTGCGTCCACTTTTCTCTCATTTGACAGAGACATATTGGGGCAATGAGGGTGCCAAAGCACATAATGTTAAAAGTAGAAGCCGTAATAAATATCGCGGGCAAAACAAAGTAGCTCATCCGGACTGGCTGCACTTGCTTGACCCATTTGCTCTGCCCCGGTATAAACAGTTTGCTTGCTTAACACAATTGCTATTGCGCCATCAAGTGGACACAATTTGAACAGCAGTTTCTTTTATTGAAAAATTGCAGCTCATTTTTATACTTTACAAAATCATCTCGTGGGCCGGATTAAACCCGTTTGCGGGCCTGATCCGGCCCGCGGGCCGGACGTTTGACACCCCTGGTCTAGATGGTATTGAATCAGGAATGAATGAAGGAAGCGGCATAGGGAAAAGGGATGTAGGTAGAGTGGGCTCATAGAAGTAAGATGGGTGCTTCAATAGAGTCTGAAGTTGAGGGGTGGTTGGACATATAAGATGGGGTGCTGATGTGCTTCTGCCCCCCCCCCTCCCCCCTTTTAGGTCATTGTAACACAAATATTCCCCCACCCATGTCCAGGGGTCTCAGTGTTTTGTCCCTTGACGCCATTCAGTCCCAGTTGCAGCGCTCAAATCGTGGTCATCGTGTGTCTGTGAATCACAACATGAAAGGCGATGAGTGACAACATTTCCACATATTGAGCCATATGAAATACAGTTGAAGCATAGGGCAAGAATTTGCTGCTAACATGTATACTGTGAGTCTGAATGATGAGAGCATCTTATCCCAGCTGTAGGTCCATTGTGTGTGTGTGTGGTCTTTTAAGCCTCAACAGCAACCAGCTCTGGAGGTATTGGGGACTTGGGATGCTTGCTGTCAAAGTGCTGCTTGAATGTCTTTGGGTCCGGTATCTGTGTCTGTAAGGGTCAGGTAAGGAATGAAGGATATCAACA
The DNA here is from genome assembly GCF_020615455.1 of Coregonus clupeaformis. NCBI lineage: Eukaryota > Metazoa > Chordata > Actinopteri > Salmoniformes > Salmonidae > Coregonus > Coregonus clupeaformis. The sequence goes on from NW_025533842.1 coordinate 371,757, forward strand.
ATTGTTGGCTGAGACTGAATTTTCAGGTGACAAAAAATAAGCAAAGCAAGAAGATGCATCAAACTACTACACCTCACACAGGCCAGTACAATGGACTAGACATGAAAAGAAACCTAAAATGGTAGGGACGTCAAACGTTCAGGCTGCTGCACAGACTATGGAGGCTCTAGTCTACAGCGACCAGTTAAATTGTGTTTGAGAGCATTATTTTACTCTCCAAATGGTTAAATGAGTGAGAAATAGATGTCATTGTTGCAATAGTTTGTGAGTGGGCAACATACTGTATACTATCATCTTAAGTTGACATGTTGAATTATTTTGGCATAGTAAATTATTGTATATTCCGCTAATTTCCCGAATGTGGACTGTGGACAGTTTGTGTTACTACAAGCCTGCATTTTCACCCCATAAAATGTAGTGGAATTACACATCCATTTTACCTCAGATTGGTGATGTTAGTATAAAAGTTTATAGTTATCACAATGACTGTAAAAACTATTGGTCGCTAAAGAAATGACAGACCATGTAAAATACTGTTAGTCACTAAATCCAGCTAGAAAGACCACGTAAAACAGCTGGCTAGTATGCCCTCACCCGTCTGAGCGGTTGGCTGTGAATGCCCTCACCCGCTATATACTTATAACTGATTGGTTTGGTTCTGCGCACTATAGTGCTGTCCGGTTAGAACATGATGTTGAGGCCCATACTAAACACTTGGTCACCACCACACGCACACATGCAGACACAGCTGTTTGTATTTGAGGATGTTTATATGATTGTGGTCATCCGAATAACTTGGAATCTTATTGTTGTGGTTCTATAAGACAAAGATATGCACACATGTAAACAGTATTAGTTAAGGGTTATAACTATGCAATATAGATATACTGTATGTACAGTAACAGTCAAAAGTTTGGACACACCTACTCATCGTTCTGGAAGATTATATAGCTAGTAGGGTTGACCCCATTTATTCGACTGGTCGATTGTTTGGTCGATAGGCTGTTGGTCGACCAATATTTCTTTAGCGGAGCAGTAGCAAAAAATTAATGTACAAATATCATGGTGTACAAAACACCTGTCTGATTCGCGCCAGTCTGAGTGGACTAATCCATTGTGGAGGCCGTGGGGATGGCACAGTCCATCACTCTAAGACGTGTTACTGAAATTGCATATGGTTATATTACATAAGAACAATGGTGCAAGAATAAAATTAATATCATTTTATAACAAATGCACTTTCTCCCGCGTTGGATAGTGGTCACTGTCTGCAGTTCTGAAACACATCAGTGCTCTGTTGAATTGGTGCCTTTTCCTAGACCATGTTGCTATGTGCATAATAGCACATTTAATCTGCGTATTGTTGTTGAGAACAATGTGGCGGAGGCAGCAGCAGAATGAAGAGATGAGAAAACAGCCCTTGCCTTATTGTCTAAGAAAAGTGAGGAGAGGAAAACCCCGACTTAATTAGGTCAATAATCAATAGCTTAACTGTTAAATGTGCCTGGCTTTATAAATGATCCATATACAGTTGAAGTCGGAAGTTAACATACACATTAGCAAATACATTTAAACTCAGTTTTTCACCATTACTAACATTTAATCCTAGTATAAATTCCCTGTCTTAGGTCAGTTAGGATCACCACTTTATTTTAAGAATGTGAAATGTCAGAATAATAGTAGAGAGAATGATTTATTTCTGCTTTTATTTATTTCATCACATTCCCAATGGGTCAGAAGTTTACATACACATCATTTTCCTTCCTCATGATGCCATCTATTTTGTGAAGTGCACCAGTCCCTCCTGCAGCAAAGTACCCCCACAGCATGATGCTGCCACCCCCGTGCTTCACGGTTGGGATGGTGTTCTTCGGCTTGCAAGACCCCCCCTTTTCCTCCAAACATAACGATGGTCATTATGGCCAAACAGTTCTATTTTTGTTTCATCAGACCAGAGGACATTTCTCCAAAAAGTACAGTCTTTGTTCCCATGTGCAGTTGCAAACCGTAGCCTGGCATTTTTATGGCGGTTTTGGAGCAGTGGCTTCTTCCTTGCTGAGCGGCCTTTCAGGTTATGTCGATATAGGACTCGTTTTACTGTGGATATATATACCTTTGTACCTGTTTCCTCCAGCATCTTCACAAGGTCCTTTGCTGTTGTTCTGGGATTGATTTGCACTTTTCGCACCAAAGTACGTTCATCTCTAGGAGACAGAACGCGCCTCCTTCATGTACAGTATGATGGCTGCGTGGTCCCATGGTGTTTATACTTGTGTACTATTGTTTGTACAGATGAACGTGGTACCTTCAGGCGTTTGGAAATTGCTTCCAAGAATGAACTAGACTTGTGGAGGTCTAAAGAACATTTTCTGAGGTCTTGGCTGATTTATTTTGATTTTCACATGATGTCAAGCAAAGAGGCACTGAGTTTGAAGGTAGGCTTTGAAATACATCCACAGGTACACCTCCAATTGACTCAAATTATGTCAATTAGCCTATCAGAAGCTTCTAAAGCCATGACATCATTTTCTGGAATTTTCCAAGCTGTTTAAAGGCACAGTCAACTTAGTGTATGTAAACTTCTGACCCACTGGAATTGTGATACAGTGAATTATAAGTGAAATAATCTGTCTGTAAACAATTTTTGGAAAGATTACTTGTGTCATGCACAAAGTAGATGTCCTAACCAACTTGCCAAAACTATAGTTTGTTAACAAGAAATGTGTGGAGTGGTTGAAAAACGAGTTTTAATGACTCCAACCTAAGTGTATGTAAACTTCTGACTTCAACTGTATATCTACAGAAATAAGTCAGATCCTGCTTCTGTTGCCTGTTTGAGTGTTTGTTTAATAGCCTAATGGTTCGGTGAGCACCAAGGCTCACACAACAACATGTCAAGTAAACGATTTCACAAATTCGGCTGTTTTTAATCTTTGCTTTGCTGTAATAAAGGCTTTACACTTTTTTTTCGTTAGAACAGCCTCTCTGGTATCTTTATAATTAATTTAGTGTTGTTTACATTGTTCCAAAGTGTCAGAATTAATAATAATGATAATAATATTAACCCTGCTTTTTCTTGATATCCTTCTTATTGTTATTATTACTAATATTATTATGATCATCATTATAATAAGTATTGCCATTATCATTAGTAGGCTTAGTATAGCAGCCCGAGCTGTAGGCCTAAGAGCATATCTTGTTTAGTCTTAATACTGTAACTTATTTAGGCCTATATTTCAATGCTTATATAGGCTACTGTATCAATCAATCTTTCATTCGTTCATGTCATCACACAGCATATGAGTCATTCATGATTTGAAATGCAATCAAGCATGTTAGTTTTAAAATAAAATTAAGCGAGCTTAGAATAATTAGCTTAAACAATAAGCCGTTACATTTCGGAAATTGCATTCACAAATGAATGCGACTGTTTTTAGTCTTTGCTGTAATAAAGGCTCAGCAAAAAAACGTTACAACAAACTCTCTGGTACGCTTATAATGTAGTTATTGTTGTTTACGTTGTTCCAAAAGGTCAGAAAATTATATTGTAATCTACGCAGCACCTGTTTGGCACACATAATATGCATGCAGCGCTTGCTCCTTACCTTATTTTTCTTGATCTAGAATATTTTCCACAACTAGTTAAATTTATTCCACACATTGACTTCCCCTTGACCTCATGAGCAACCAGTAAACATTCCCCGTTTCGAGTTTATTTGTCACGTCCTGCACCCCTGCAGTCTCTATGTGGACACAGAGGAGGGTGAGCCTCAAAGAGTTAATACTATGGTCAGGGTCAGGAAATGCTCTGCAGATGGGGAGGGTATTTCCCACAAAGTGGATTTCTTGATTATTATACCATTGAATAAAGAGAGAAGTTAACTCAGAATACTACACCAATACCTGTGCAGTAGCAATGTAATGTCATATAGTATTTGTAATTGTTTAGTAAATACATAGAAATGGAGATATGCTGTTTTGGTGTACCTCAAGATTGTATCACTCTCTCTCTCTCACACACACACACACACACACACACACGCACACGCACACACACACACACACACACACACACACACAAACACACACACACATTGTTTTCTCTCTATCAGACCAGTCCTTGTCAGTTGGGTGGGTAGGCTTGGTGGGTCGAAGGGGTCCCTGCTCCAAACAGCCCTTCATGGTGACCTTCTTCAGGGCCAGCCAGGCCCCCTGTCGCGCCCTGAATCCCAACCCCCGCAAGAAGAAGCCCAAATATGACCGTCCCCTGCCCAGTATACATGGTGAGGTCATACAAGGTCAGGGGACAACACTGGTTTTTGGTGTTGTTGTTAAGCTTGTTTTTGCAGAGTTTAAAGGGATAGTTCACCCAAATTACAAAATTACTTAACTTGCGTTTACATTTAATTGTGTCTTTATTTTAAATCCAATGCATCCAAAGCATGCTTGACAGTCTGTCCTGTCTCATAACATCTTTTTTGATCCCTTTCAGATCACAGCCACGTCAACAGTGGGCGTCAGGCTTGTAAGAGACATGAATTATATGTGAGCTTTAGTGACCTAGGCTGGAAGGTGAGCTTCTGTCTCCCTTAACTACTCAATCTACTGAATAGATAATATCATGATCTAACATTGTATCACCTTATTTGCTGTAACACACAATTAGCAAAATAAATAACAATGTAAATCACAATATGGGGATGAGGTAGTTGGGTGGGCTAATTACAGATGGGCTGTGTACAGGTGCAGTGATCGGTAAGCTGCTCTGACAACTGATGCTTAAAGTTAGTGAGGGAGATAAGTGTCTCCAGCTTCAGAGATGTTTGCAGTCCGTTCCAGCTATATGCAGCAGAGAACTGGAAGGAATGGCGGCCAAAGGAGGTGTTGGCTTTGGGGATGACCAGTGAGATATACCTGCTGGAACGCATACTACGGGTGGGTGTTGCTATGGTGACCAATGATCTAAGATAAGGCGGGGATTTGCCTAGAAGTGATTTATAGATGACCTGGAGCCAGTGGGTTTGGCGACAAATATGTAGTGAGGGCCAGCCAACGAGAGTGTACAGGTCACAATGGTGGGTAGTATATGGGGCTTTGGTGACAAAACAGATGGCACTGTGATAGACTACATCCAATTTGCTGAGTAGAGTGTTGGAAGCTATTTTGTAAATGACATCGCCGAAGTCAAGGATCGGTAGGATAGTCAGTTTTACGAGGGCATGTTTAGCAGCATGAGTGAAGGAGGCTTTGTTGCGAAATAGGAAGCCGATTCTAGATTTAGCTTTGGATTGGAGATGCTTAATGTGAGTCTGGAAGGATAGTTTACGGTCTAACCAGACACCTAGGTATTTGTAGTTGTCCACATATTCTAAGTCAGACCCGCCGAGAGTAGTGATTCTAATCGGGCGGGCGGGTGCAAGCAGCGTTCGATTGAAGAGCATGCATTTAGTTTTACTAGCGTTTAAGAGCAGTTGGAGGCCACGGAAGGAGTGTTGTATGGCATTGAAGCTCGTTTGGAGGTTTGTTAACACAGTGTCCAGTGAAGGGCCAGATGTATACAAAATGGTGTCGTCTGCGTGAGAGGTAGATCTGAGAGTCACCAGCAGCAAGAGCGACATCATTGATATACACAGAGAATAGAGTCGGCCCGAGATTTGAACCATGTGGCACCCCTTAGAGATTGCTAGAGGTCCAGACAACAGGCCCTCCGATTTGACACATTGAACTCTATCTGAGAAGTAGTTGGTGAACCAGGTGAGGCAGTCATTTGAGAAACCAAGGCTATTTAGTCTGCCAATAAGAATGCAGTGATTGACAGAGTCAAAAGCCTTGGCCAGGTCGATGAAGACGGCTGCACATTACTGTCTTTTATCGATCGCGGTTATCATATCATTTAGGACATTGAGCTTGGCTGAGGTGCACCCATGACCAGCTCGAAGAGGGGGATGACCGCGGCAGCTTTCCAAATCTCTGGGGATCTCAGACGATACGAAAGACAGATTGAACAGGCTAGTAATATGGGGTTGCGACAATTTCGGCGGGGTCCAGATTTAGCAGCTCTTTCAGGACATCAGCTATCTGTATTTTGGTGAAGGAGATGTGGGGGCGGGGGGGGGGCATGGGCAAGTTGCAGCGGAGGGTGCAGAGCTGGTGGCCGGGGTAGGGGTAGCCAAGTGGAAAGCATGGCCAGCCGTAGCAAAATGCTTATTGATATTCTCGATTATCGTAGATTTATCGACGGTGACAGTGTTTCCTAGCCTCAGTGCAGTGGGTAGCTGGGAGGAGGTGCTCTTATTCTCCATGGACTTTACAGTGTCCCAAAACGTTTTGGAGTTAGTGCTACAGGATGCACATTTCTGTTTGAAAAAGCTAGCCTTTGCTTTCCTAACTGATTGTGTATATTGGTTCCTGACTTCTCTGAAAAGTTGTTCGATGCTAATGCAGTACGCCACAGGATGTTTTTGTGCTGGTCAAGGGCAGTCAAGTCTGGGGTGAACCAGGGGCTATACATGAACTCTAACATTGGTTTCAATGGGAATGACGGTAAATGGCTCAGACATTTATGGCAAACTGAAACTAAAATAACCAATTTACCTGAGTCTACAATGGCAGTCTTAAAATAGAGTACGGATAGTGAGAAGTAACTTTCAAGACTGAAGCAATTGTGCCCTATAGTGGTGGACTTTATACTGTACCAGGTTACTACACAACTAACATACACTGAGTGTACAAAACATTAGGAACACCTGCTCTTTCCATGACATAGACTGACCAGGTAAATTCAGGTGAAAGCTATGATCCTTTGAACGGGGTATGGTAGTAGGTGTATCAAGAATGGTCCACCACCCAAAGGTCATTCAGCCAACTTGACACAACTGTGGGAAGCATTGGAGTCAACATGGGCCAGAATCCCTTTGGAACGCTTTCGACACCTTGTAGAGTCCATGCCCCGACAAATTGAGGCTGTTCTGAGCAACAGGGGTGCAACTCAATATTAGCAAGGTGTTCTTAATGTTTTGTACACTCAGTGTATGTAGGCCTCCATGTTTTTAAATAGTACAGTATCACACATCACAGTACAATGCCATAAAGCGTGGGCCTGTAGTACATGTAAATCAACTTAAAGTTGGTTTTTATTTTCATATGCAAAGAATAAAGCATAATTGTTCATGTAATAATGTAATATTAGCCTCATAACAACTCCAGGAATAGGAAATAGTGATGAAATAATCAAATAAATGAAAAGACAGAGACAAATGCTTTTGAACTACTATTTATTTTATTTAAAAATGTAAAATTCAGAGCAAAGTAATGTAGTGCACTAGTGTCTAGAGCACTGTTAAGTGGCAAAGTGTGACAAGAATCCTGTGGGGAGAGAAAACAAGAGAATACATGAATTTAATAGGTGTTAACTAATCAGGGTTCAACGAAGCACTTCAAGTCCTCAATTCCAGAGAGAGAGAGAGAGAGAGAGAGAGAGAGAGAGAGAGAGAGAGAGAGAGAGAGAGAGAGAGAGAGAGAGAGAGAGAGAGAGAGAGAGAGAGAGAGAGAGAGAGAGAGAGAGAGAGAGAGAAGAGTGGCCCTTCAGGTCTCTGCAGTAGGACTACATGCTGGCCATGAGGTACTCGAGGTGGTACTCCAGGAGGCTGGAGAGCTCAGTGACCAGAGACTCTCGGTTAAAATACCAGGCCAGCTGCTGCCCAAACATGTCATCTAGCAGAGCCATCAGCCCGCCCTGAAGGGAACACCACACAACACATAGAAAATGGCTCTGAGCTACTAGCTTATCAAGAGGAGAGAGACAATGAGAGTTACTCCCCCTAAAACGGCATTGAAACCCTGTTAACCAGGAACGAGTAAAGAGGAAGTAAACTAGTAATAAGGAAGAAAACAGGAAGTAAACTCTTGACTCTTACATTGAGCAGCAACAGGTATCTCTCAGCCTTTGGCTCAATGCTGGCAACAGTGGGCAGGAAGGAGTACAGGAGAGCGTACAGACGCTCCATGAACCCACCAGGTTGCTAAAGTAAACAGAGGAGGAGAGAAGAGAAATTGAAATGAAATTGCTAACAGACAGACATCTAAACATTTACCAGCGAGATGCTACTTGCCACCATCAGGGATTTCTGAGCTGTCATCATCCCAAACAGCACCAGCTCAAAAAGGACATCTATCAGGTTAACATGATGGATCTAGGGCAAGAAAACACGTTTGGAGAAAATAGGAATGATTTCAAATAGATCAGCTACTGTGCCGTATAAAAGACATGCATGTGGAAGAACTCAAAGTGAGACTTGAAAGAGTTAATTAACTCACCTTTGCCTCAGCCAGCTCCCCTCTCAATGTCAATCTGCTTGGAGGGGTCACTCAGGTAGTCCACAAAGTCGTTATAGGCACGGATGAATTCGGCCTCGTCCTATCACAAAGCAAAGAGCAGTGATGTTAGTGCACAGAACACATTTCCCACCGAGGACGCTCTCTTTCCCTTGAAGGACAATGAGTTAGTGAGCTACCATCTGGTGGACCTGAACCAGTGCGCCCAGTAGGACCTTTCCCGCCACAAACAGATGGTTCCTACTCAGGGTGGAACCGAGCAGGGTCTAGAGAAGAGGGAAGAGTTAGGGTGAGACACCCATCTTACTCTAGGAGACAGACAGAACAGGAAGACACAGAGAGTCAAAGAAAAGTGGGTCCACTCACAGTAAAGGCCTGGCGCAGGGAGACGAGCCTCAGGCCAATGTCCTCCACTCTCTTGGTGGTAAGGTAGAGGCTGTGGAAGAAAGGGAATGGAGCATGTCAATGGGGGATAACAGCATTGTGACCACTATCCTTCAGCATCTGACAAGCTCAGACTATACACACATTTAGAGGGACTCACTTTAGCAGAGGAACCTCCCTCTCCTCAGGCAGCAGGTCCTCCTCCCAGCCCTACAATAACAGAACAATTATTCAACATCAGTGACCAATGTAATGACATGACAAACAATGGGTCAATCGAAGGATCTTAATGCTACTAGTCAATAGTATGTGTGTGTGTAACATCTGACCTCATAGCAGTTGTGGCCCTCAGGCTCTGGCTCAGTGAACTGCTGAGTGGTGGGCGTAGAGACGGAGGCAGCCTCCGACCACGCCGAGGAGGAGAGCAGCCCATCCAGCCCCATGTGGAGAGTGGCGTACACCACCGAGACATCAGTTTGCTGCTCAAAACACACACACACACAACACACGTTAATAGAAAACAGACCATATCTAATGGAAAATGCCCTGTAATTTCTGTTCTATATACATAGGAAATTGTTTATTTACCTGGTAGCAGCCATGCGTCACGGCCACAGACGTCTCGTGGCGGAGGTGAGACGCATACTGGGTCACCCTGCCAGCCACATACTGACAGAGAGAAACGACATGTTAAGGCCAAACGGAATAAGTGAAGAAAAGCCTAATCTATTACTAATTCAGTAGTATTTACATCTTACCTGGATCCAAGAGATGGACTGCACCTTGGTGGCACAGTAGGGGATGCCCTCTGGACTAAGTCTGTGTGTCTCCTTGGAGATGGCCCACACCAGTTGAGTCTCCAGGCCTCGAACCCTACTCGCATGGTGCATCTTCACCACCACCTGCTGTGGAGTGAAACAACAAGACAACATCAACAAAACAACATCAGCCATCGCTGTAACATATTTCCATCAAGATCCCATGACACTGACGATGTAGATTAGGATTAGGTAGTGACAAAGACACATACATGGGATCCCCCACGCATGTAGGTGATAATGGGGCTGATGAACTGGAAAGTTCTCCAAGCTTTAGCCACCGGACCGGCATTGTTCTGCACAAGAGGGGGTTGACATTACAATACATTCAGGTTAGAAACAGCAAACATTGCAACAGTGATGTGACTGTGTGTGTGGGTCTCTTACCCTGATCACAACAGGCCCACAGTACAGGGAGCTAAACCTAATCGGTATCAACTGCCAATTACCAGTGGCCTCCTAAAGCAGAAAGCCGACAACAAAGATTTTTTAGAATGTCAAAGTGACACAAATTGAATATCTGGGATACTTTTCAAACATTAAACTTTCTGAAAATTGTACCTCAAGGATAGTCGGCACATCTGGCACCTCCTCAAGGATGGCTGGCAGCAGTGGTACATCCGGCACATCATCCAATGGCACAACCAACTGGACCTCATCCAGGACAGTTGATTCTCAAATTAGGAACATTGGAATACAAACAAACAAATGTTAGGATGTAAAACGTAGCGAGCTAGCTAGTACTACTAGTTCAAAAGTGCATCTCTTAGCAAAAGTCACTAAAGTCAACGTTTGCTTGCAAGTATGGATTACAGAAATACACAACATTTCACAAATTACATTTATATTGTTAAATGTGGTAAAATAAGAAGTTTAAACTCAACATACCCTCTTCGAAGTCGATGTCGCTGTCCACCTCCCGACGATTGCGAACCCTGCAAAACGGAAAAAGACAACAAAAACAACCCACAAATGAATTTGAACAACCTGTCGACGCAGTAGACCGCCGACGTCCACGCACTCTCCCCACCAATTTTGAAAAGCACGCAGGCATTTTCCAGTCGATCTTTCAGTCTCAGGTCTCAAAAATCTGTCAAGTTTGTTGTTGTTGAACAGCAAACTGAAGTTGTTGTTGTTTTCGAACAGAAAACGTTCAATAGAACGCCGAGATGTTCTATCGGTTAGATGTCTCTTGGCAACACATATTTTTGAAAATTGTTGTTTACAAAATTGACAGCTGTGTTGCCATAGAAATGAGTTTGGAACTCTATGCTTACCATTAGAATTCTATAAAAATTCAATTCCTACTCATCATTCTAATTCTATTGACCCTATTTTGTCACCAGGGGCCTGTTGCACAAAACTAGGATAAGGGATTAAGCCAGGATATCTTGGTGATCCTGGCTCAATTGATCCGTAATCCGGTTGCACTAAAGATGGATAGGGGGCAGGAGGATATGTTATGGTATAAATTACCATGGAGATTTATTCTGTGGAGCTAGCCTGCTCCAGACCAGGCTAAATTCCAGGATCTATTTAATCTCATCCCTAATGTCAGTCAGCAGTCACCACAAATGGAAACCAATAGTTATTTCACTGCTCACTATACATTGTTATCACATATAACTAGACCCACTGTCATTATTTAAACGTTTGTGATCATTAATTTCAATGATTTTGGATAAAAAATGATTTTTAGATGATGTTGCTATCATTAGATAATTTACAGTTTCCCATAGACTATAAGGCTATATATAAAATGATAGAATATTAGGGCCACAGAGGGGAAAAAAACACAAGTCATAATATTGTAACCAGTTGTTTTAAAGGAGGACAGTTGTTAAAATGACAGATGTGGGGCATTTCGTGAAATTGTACTTCAGTATGGTTTCATAAACAAAGACATGCTGATGTGCCAGAATATTAAGTATCACATTGTCATAAGTATCAAAACTGTAAAAACAATATGTAGCTGTTCTGCAGAAAGAACCAGCCTCATAAATTTATGACTTTATCCTTTTTCTTCAGTGTGGCCCTAGTACTCTGTCATATAAACAAATACACATTCCATATGAATATAAAAACACAATGTGTAACATTATGTTCCTTTATTGAATAAGGACAAAACAAAGCAGGTAAACCATCAGCTCCTTTCGAAACTGAAGTCACAGTGACTCTACAAGATGGAAAGCACAGAATCCAAGCATATTATACAAAATGATACATACACATTCAAAGGTCTGTATATAACACACCCTGCATGTCTGCACACTAAAATAAATGCAGGACAAATCCATACACATCAACTGAACAGACAAATGAATGGATGCAGTAGCCTCCCTGCAGCCTTGTATTACACACAGTATACCGCACAAACATCATAAGAGGCCAAATTCGTAAAAAAACTAACCCCAAAAAAACCCAAATTCCTCTGCCACCGCAGGACATATTTAACCAAAATTGAAAGCACACATACTAACTAAAATAATTCAACACATATTGGTCCCTCAGCAGCCGACCACTGTCGTCATCAGGGAAGATTGCCGGATTGTCCCAGTCCATGGCTGGTGGCACTCTGGGGGGCCCTCTCCTTCCTCAGGCAGGCCACATTGTGGAGGACAGCACAAGCCACAGTAATATCACATGCCCTAACAGGGCTGACCCTTAATTTGTGAAGGCAGTGAAAGCGTGCCTTCAGGAGGCCAAAGGTCATTTCAACTCTGGCCCTGGTCCTGGCATGGGCATGGTTGTAGGCCTGCTGTGCTTCCTGGGGGTCTGTGAAAGGTGTCAGGAGAAAAGGCTGGCAGCCATACCCCCTGTCTCCCAGCAACACACCAGAGAATTCACCTGTCAACACAAAATCTCATCATTACTACCTCATAAACACAGTGATATTCTTGACACAGCCATGATGGTTATAAATAGGGGTTGTGTGGCTTACCTTGTGATAGGCACTGATAGATTTCAGAGGCCCGAAAGATTCTGGAGTCATGGACTGAGCCAGGCCATTTTGCCACAACATTGCTGATCACACAGTCAGCATTGCAGACCATCTGAAATCATAAGATGAGGAATATTACACCAATCAATGCACATCACTGGCAATGCAGAGTGTTCGACAATGGACAATATCAAAAAGTTATGTTCACCTGAACATTAATGCTGTGAAAGGATTTCCTATTCACAAAATCGGCCTCATGGGCACCTGAGGGGGCTTTTATCCTTATGTGTGTGCAGTCCACTGCACCAATGACATTGGGGAAACCTGTCACACAAAGTAATGAGTATCCTACTATGTGTTAACAGTTGTCCTGTAATTTGTAGATCCTCTTACCTGCAATCCTATAGAACTCCTCTTTGATGTCACAGAGTCTTCTGTGGCCAGGGAAGGAGATGAAGACATCTGCTAATGCTTTGATAGCCAGACACACACTCCTTATTGTGCGGCAAATTGTGGCCTTGTTCAGCTGATCTGCATCCCCCACTGAGTACAGGAAGGCTCCACTAGCAAAAAAGCGCAAGGCCACACAAACCATTTGCTCCACACTCAGTGCATGGCTCCGTACAGTGCGGTGCTTAATCCTGGGACCCAGTAGTCTGCATAGATACCTGATGCCATCTGCAGAAAACCTGTATCTTTCATATAGATGGTCATCAGGGAAGGCCAGTGGGTCCAACCGGTCCCTGAAGACCCTTTCTCGCCTGAAGGCTCTCCTCAGCACAAGTGCTTCTTCATCCACCACATCTCGCACGAATGGGCATGCCATTGTCAGAGCAGAAAGGAACACACAATTTTGGGCCTTCATATAGGCTAGTGGCCACACCTGGTGCTGGGGGGGTGGGCAAAAGAGGGCGATGCCTTATAACGATGACTTGGTTGTACTGATTGCTGGGAAAATAAAAAAAACCTTAGAAAGATGCCACCGTCCTGTGTGCTCACAATAAGAGCTCATATGTCATGGCTCACTTGACTTTACGAGAATATACCTAATTTTTATTTTGAGCTGTGTCATCTTCTTGGAGCTGGGGGAGGAAAGAAAAATAATGATTAATACATTTGTGTTACAGTTAGCATACAGTGTACATTGAAGGCATATCTCACCTCCCTCTCAAGTTTTTTTATTTCAAGGTCCAGTTTCCTAATTGTCCTCTTTTTTATTTCGGACTCCAGTGCAAGATTTTCCATCTTTTTTTGTATCCCATGTAGAGATGGAAGGACATACCTTGAATGAAGCGGGTGGCATCTTGGGAGGAACCTATGCTCGTCTCTTTCCCCCAGGGATCCCCTCTAAGACGGGCCTGCCTTTATTTAGCTCCAAGGCCATGTCCTCTGCTGGGGTAAGGTCAGCCTTTGGTGACCCACCACCCGTGCCTTGTCTGTGGGTATTCTTTTCACTGCTAAAACAGTACAGACAATGTGTGAGCAGGCACCTTCTGGGTACAATATATGCTTGTGCTTTGTTAAATATTAGTCAGGGACCATACCATTCTGCAGAATGTTCTTGTATTTGATTTTGACCTGCTGCCATGTCCGTTTTGGCCCGTTCATGTTTAATCTAACACACACACACACACACACACACATTTAATGGAGTCACACTGCAAAAATTACTTGGTATTTTTGTCTTGTTTTCAGTAAAAATATCAAAAAAATGTATCATAGCTTTATACAGTGTGATGGAGTTACTTTACACAATTTCACTCATATCTGCAGTGCATTTCAATTAAAAATTTAACCGTTTCATAATTACAGTACAACTGCATTTTTGGAGATGTGAATTAAATATTTGAATTGTAATTGTGATGTTTCAGCGGAGCGGTGAGTGTGTAATTGTGCACTACTTACGCATTCAGGCGGTCTGCAATACTTTGCCACGCTTTTTCTCTTTGCTTTATCACTGTGGCGGTGTTGCCTTTCTTCTTAATTATATCTTTTACCTCCTCGTATGCCTCCATGAGGATTTGTGCTTCCGACGGGGGAAAAGTACGCGGCTCTAGTTGCCATGGTAAATCAGTTAATCTGTGATCTGTGGCGGGGTCTATTTGAGTGAGCCGTGAGCGCGCACCTATCCAGGATTGGTTTCACCTGGCTTAATGAATCCGTGTCTGCTCATCCTGGCTTGGTCTTTGTGCAACCAATTAAGCCTGGACGCACATGTTTTGGCTTCATTGAGCTCAGCTGAGTCATTTATCCCGGATGTCTTAATTCTACTTTTGTGCAACAGGCCCCAGAGGATTTCCTATGTTGTTGGTATAATATAAAACAAAAATACCAAATGTTCTTTTTAGGTCACTAGCTAGGTCAATGGCCCATTGAAATGTTTTAGCATGTTTCATGGAAGTTGTTGTTGAACTTCTGAAAGTCTAGGCTTTGACTCAGTGGATAATAAAGTATTGTGGAGCACAGACAACCCGGTTTAAAATATATTGACCAAATTCAGACAAGGGGGGCAAAGCCACAGCCCACTGAGGTAGGAGAGCACTGAAGTATCTGCATAATAATAATCCATATCTCTTTTATAAACAGGATAGTATCATTGATTATATAAAAGTGCATGTATAAATAAGTCTGATTGACCTTTTTTCATGGCAGGTTCACCTTCTGAAGCCGGACGAGGTTCCCAAAGCGTGCTGCGCACCCACCAAGCTCAGTCCCATCTCCGGACTCTTCTACGACGACAACAACAATGTGATCCTAAAGAACATGGTGGTCAAGACCTGTGGATGCCTGTGACACCTGTGGTAGCCCATATATTCTACATCATTTTTATAAACTTGACTACCATTGTTCCAAAAGATACAAACGGGGTAATATACCTTGCAGCCAGCAGTTGATAGCAATAATCTGGCAATATGTGTATAAATAGTATGTATCTACACTGAACAAAAATATAAACGCAACAATTTCAAAGATTTACTGTGTTACAGTTCATATAAGGAAATCAGTCAATTAAAATATATTCTTTGGGCCTTAATCTATGGATTTAACATGACTGGGAATGCAGATGTGCATCTGTTGGTCACAGATACCTTTTTAAATAAAGATAGGTGCGTGGATCAGAAAACCAGTCAGTATCTGGTGTGACCACCATTTGCCTCATGCAGCGGGACACATCTCCTTAGCATAGAGTTGATCAAGCTGTTGATTGAGGCCTGTAAAATGTTGACCCACTCCTCTTCGATGGTTTTGCGAAGTTGCTGGATACTGGCAGGAACTGGAACACGCTGTCATGCACGTCGATCCAGAGCATTCCAAACATGCTCAATGGGTGAGATGTCTTGTGAATATGCAGGCCATGGAAGAATTGTGACATTTTCAGCTCCCAGGAATTGTGTACAGATCCTTGCGACATGGGACTGTGCATTATCATGCTGAAATATGAGGTGATGGCAGCTGTTGAATGGCACAACAATGGGCCTCAGGATCTCATCACGGTATCTCTGTGCATTCAAATTGCCATCGATAAAATACAATTGTGTTTGTTGTCCGTAGCTTATGCCTGCCCATACCGTAATCCCACTGCCACCATGTGGCACTCTGTTCACAACATTGACATCAGCAAACCACTCGGCAACGCAACGCGAGATTCATCCGTGAAGAGCACACTTATTCAGCGTGCCAGGGGCCATCGAAGGTGAGCATTTGCCCACTGAAGTCAGTTACGATGCCGAACTGCAGTCAGGTCAAGACCTTGGTGAGTACAACGAGCACGCAGATGGGCTTCCCTGCGACTTTTTCTTACAGTGTGTGCAGATATTCTTCAGTTGTGCAATCCCACAGTTTCATCAGCTATCCAGGTGTCTGATCTTAGACGATCCCGCAGGTGAAGAAGCCGGATGTGGAGGGGCTGGCGTGGTTACACGTGGTCTGCGGTTGTGAGGCCAGTTGCACTTACGGCCAAATTCTCTAAAACGACATTGGAGGCGGCTTATGGTAGAGAAATGAACATAAAATTATCTTGCAACAGCTCTGGTGGCCATTCCTGCAGTCAGCATGCCAACTGCACGCTCCCTCAAAACTTGAGACATCTGTGACATTGTGTCGTGTGACAAAACTGCACATTTTAAAGTGGCCTGTTATTGTCCCCAGCACAAGGTGTGCTGTTTAATCAGCTCTTGATATGCCACACCTGTCAGGTGGATGGATTATCTTGGCAAAGGAGAAATACTCACTAACAGGGATGTAAACAAATTGGTGCACCAATTCTGGAGAGAAATAAGCTTTTTGTGCGAACTGAACATTTCTGGGATCTTTTATTTCAGCTCATGAAACATGGGACCAACACTTTACATGTTGCATTTATATTTTTGTTCAGTATAATATATTGATTATTTAGTGTGAGAAGGGTATATGAATAACACCTCCTTCATAAAGAAATCCTCAATTGAGATTTTCACATTGGACTTATAACCATACTTCACTCCTGATTAAACTATTCAAATCTACAGTAATTCAGATAATTACATCACCCTTTGTCATATATTCTATGTATCCAATCAAAGCTGTAAAGTACTGTGACATAAGTGCAATGCTAAATTTCTACCCTTTTGATGGCTATGTTATCTTGTTGAACCATGCATTTCTCGTTGTCTCTATTAGATGTACTACACATGGTTCAATTAAAAAGCTAAATATATGGACTATATATGCGTGGCAAAAAAATGTGTGCATTTCTTTAATTATGCTTTTAACCAGCATACAGTGGGGAAATAAAGTATTTAGTCAGCCACCAATTGTGCAAGTTCTCCCACTTAAAAAGATGAGAGAGGCCTGTAATTTTCATCATAGGTACACGTCAACTATGACAGACAAATTGAGAATTTTTTTCTCCAGAAAATCACATTGTAGGATTTTTAATGAATTTATTTGCA
Source organism: Coregonus clupeaformis (assembly GCF_020615455.1). NCBI lineage: Eukaryota > Metazoa > Chordata > Actinopteri > Salmoniformes > Salmonidae > Coregonus > Coregonus clupeaformis. The sequence goes on from NW_025533842.1 coordinate 389,165, forward strand.
AATTATGGTGGAAAATAAGTATTTGGTCACCTACAAACAAGCAAGATTTCCTGGCTCTCACAGACCTGTAACTTCTTCTTTAAGAGGCTCCTCTGTCCTCCACTCGTTACCTGTATTAATGGCACCTTTTTGAACTTGTTATCAGTATAAAAGACACCTGTCCACAACCTCAAACAGTCACACTCCAAACTCCACTATGGCCAAGACCAAAGAGCTGTCAAAGGACACCAGAAACAAAATTGTAGACCTGCACCAGGCTGGGAAGACTGAATCTGCAATAGGTAAGCAGCTTGGTTTGAAGAAATCAACTGTGGGAGCAATTATTAGGAAATGGAAGACATACAAGACCACTGATAATCTCCCTCGATCTGGGGCTCCACGCAAGATCTCACCCCGTGGGGTCAAAATGATCACAAGAACGGTGAACAAAAATCCCAGAACCACACGGGGGGACCTAGTGAATGACCTGCAGAGAGCTGGGACCAAAGTAACAAAGCCTATCATCAGTAACACACTACGCCGCCAGGGACTCAAATCCTGCAGTGCCAGACGTGTCCCCCTGCTTAAGCCAGTACATGTCCAGGCCCCTCTGAAGTTTGCTAGAGTGCATTTGGATGATCCAGAAGAGGATTGGGAGAATGTCATATGGTCAGATGAAACCAAAATAGAACTTTTTGGTAAAAACTCAACTCGTCGTGTTTGGAGGACAAAGAATGCTGAGTTGCATCCAAAGAACACCATACCTACTGTGAAGCATGGGGGTGGAAACATCATGCTTTGGGGCTGTTTTTCTGCAAAGGGACCAGGACGACTGATCCGTGTAAAGGAAAGAATTAATGGGGCCAGGTATTGTGAGATTTTTAGTGAAAACCTCCTTCCATCAGCAAGGGCATTGAAGATGAAACGTGGCTGGGTCTTTCAGCATGACAATGACAATGATCCCAAACACACCGCCCTGGTAACGAAGGAGTGGCTTCGTAAGAAGCATTTCAAGGTCCTGGAGTGGCCTAGCCAGTCTCCAGATCTCAACCCCATAGAAAATCTTTGGAGGGAGTTGAAAGTCTGTGTTGCCCAGCGACAGCCCCAAAACGTCATTGCTCTAGAGGAGATCTGCATGGAGGAATGGGCCAAAATACCAGCAACAGTGTGTGAAAACCTTGTGAAGACTTACAGAAAACGTTTGACCTGTGACATTGCCAACAAAGGGTATATAACAAAGTATTGAGAAACGTTTGTTATTGACCAAATACTTATTTTCCACCATAATTTGCAAATAAATTCATTAAAAATCCTACAATGTGATTTTCTGGATTTTTTTTCCTCATTTTGTCTGTCATAGTTGACGTGTACCTATGATGAAAATTACAGGCCTCTCTCATCTTTTTAAGTGGGAGAACTTGCACAATTGGTGGCTGACTAAATCCTTTTTTCCCCCACTGTACGTTAGTAGCAATGGAAAATACCAAATTATCTTTTTTTTGCCGTTTTTCTATATACAGAGGATCCAATACACAGGAATGTGTCATTGTCAATAGATTTCTGGAGGATTGTGTACTGCTATATTTGTAATAAAATAAACTAGAATATTTCTTGTAGAGGTTGATTTGATGCAGATGTGAGAGTAAATGCCAGTGAACACAGACCTCCAGAAACTGATCGACACTCTATCCTAGACAGTGTCACCCCTCTTCAGCTACATAGCATTGCAGTATATTGGAAATACATTTGAAAATACTTATAAGTATACATTTGTCTGGTATCAGCATAGACGGAATGGCGTTTAACTTGCATTCGGAAGTAACGATTTTCTGCTAGCATTAGAAGGCATACATATTCTCTCACACACACAAAACATAGTCACTGCTTTCCTTCAGAATGGATCAAACAGGCAGAGGAATGCTTTCATATATATTGCTACATTTATTGTAAATGGTCAAATGCAAAAAACAATTGTTACAACATGGACCCGGAGACTATCAAAAGTGATTTTGGCATTGTTTCGACCAGGGCCTTTTACAGGCAGAACAAGGCTCAGTCTTGGGCAACTAACAAATCCTTTCCACTATGACAGCATTGTCAAAGAAAGCAGAAATGATTTGCACAAGAGTGTATGGGAGGAGGTATAGAAAAGAGTTGGGGGCAAAAGTAGGACAGCGGTACACAGATGAGATAAAAGTAACACCATGAAACTTTTAGACGTGTAACAGTCTAGATCAGGGATGTCAAACTCATTTTAGCTCAGGGGCCACATGGAGGAAAATCTATTCCCAAGTGGGCCGGACCGGTAAAATCATGGTATATATAACTTAAAAACAACAACTTCAGATTGTTTTCTTTGTTTTAATACTATCAACATAAAACATAAAGCTGGAGCCTGAGGACAGTGTGTCCAAAATAGTACAAGCACAACATCACTATTAATCATAAAACACCTGAAGTTTATTTGAAAATTCTAAAGAAAAAGAACACACAAACACACAATGCCTCAGTGATTCACATAACTGTTTCACAGATCACAGAACTATATCAGGGTGTCATTTCTCAGGCAGAAATGTAGATACAAATACTGAAATCCTGTTCCCAAACAAGTGCAAGAACCACAGAGTCAAGAATAGGTTAAATATACAAATAAAATAAAATCAATTAAAAACAATAGCTCATCAACATAAAAACATATAAACATAAAGCTGGAGCCTGAGGACAGTGTGTTCAAAAGCACAACATCACTATTAATCATAAAACACCTCAAGTTATTTGAAATTCTGAGGACAAACAACACACAAACACACAATGCCTCAGTGATTCACAGAAGTATATCACAGATCACAGAACTATATCAGGGTGTCTCATGCAGCACTTTAAGTGGGGTTGCATAGTTTATTTGACTCCTGATACCTGGCATCTTTTAGCTTTCACCAGCGTATCAATATCAGGCGTCACATCCTGAGTGGCAGCCAACTTCAGGATGTGATTCAAGTGCTTGTGCGTGAGCCTTGAGCGCAGCTTTGTTTTATTCATGACGTTATCCATCTTTAATGACTTGCAACACAAAGCCTCCTGGTGCAAAATACAGTGAAAAGTCCAAAAATCACGTCCCTCCATTTGCAGATTGCACTTTCTCTCTGAACTTTGTCACAACGCCTGCTTTTTTTCCCGATAATTGAGGGCGCACCATCTGTAGCCAGGCTGACAGCGCAGGACCAGTCCACTCCGACCCTGTCCAGCGCGCCGACGAGTGCAGTGAAAATATCAGCTGCTGTCGTTGTATCTGTCATCGGCACCAACTCCACAAATTTCTCGGTGACGGTCAATGTGTCATCAACTCCGCGGATGAAAATGGCCAGTTGTGCAACATCTGTAATGTCCGTGCTTTCATCAATTGCAACCGAAAACGCAATAAATGACTTTACTTTTTGCTTCAACTGGCTGTCCAAATCCACTGAAAGATCGGAAATCCTGTCTGCAACTGTGTTTCTTGTCAGGCTGATATTTGCAAAAGCCTGCTGCTTTTCAGGGCACACAATCTCTGCTGCCTTCATCATGCATGTTTTTACAAATTCACCCTCACTAAATGGTTTTGAAGCCACTGCGATTTCATTAGCAATGAGGTAGCTAGCTTTCACTGCAGCGTCACTGATGTCTCGGCTGTGAGTAAACACAGACTGCTGTTTCTTTAGACCCACCAACAGTTCATTCACCTTCTCTCTTCTCCGCTGTCCTTGAAAGTTGTCATATTTGTCGGCATGAAGACTCACATAGTGGCGACGAAGGTTATATTCTTTCAGCACTGCAACATGCAGTGAACACACCAAACATACAGCTTTCCCATTCAATTCTATGAATAAATAGAAGGATGACAATTTTTCTTGGAACTCTCTGCATTCTGCGTCCACTTTTCTCTTTTTTGACAGAGACATATTGGGGCAATGAGGGTGCCAAAGCACATAATGTTAAAAGTAGAAGCCGTAATAAATATCGCGGGCAAAACAAAGTAGCTCATCCGGACTGGCTGCACTTGCTTGACCTATTTGCTCTGCCCCGGTATAAACAGTTTGCTTGCTTAACACAATTGCTATTGCGCCATCCAGTGGACACAATTGGAACAGCAGTTTCTTTTATTGAAAAATTGCAGCTCATTTTTATACTTTACAAAATCATTTCACGGGCCGGATTAAACCCATTTGCGGGCCTGATCCGGCCCGCGGGCCGGACGTTTGACACCCCTGGGCTAAGGTGTATGTAAACTTCTG
>NW_025533843.1:0-32500 GCF_020615455.1 Coregonus clupeaformis
CTGAATACTTTCCTAATGCACTATGTATGTACAGTGCATTCGGAAAGTATTCAGACCCCCTTGACTTTTTCCACATTTTGTTACATTACAGCCTTATTCTAAAATTGATTCAATTGCTTCAGCCCAATCATAACTACACACTAAGCTAACGCTAGGTGACTCAGACTACTAGACAGCTTCAGCCCAATCATAACCACACTAGGCTAACGCTAGGTGACTCCAGACTACTAGACAGCTTCAGCCCAATCATAACCACACTAGGCTAACGCTAGGTGACGCAGACTACTAGACAGCTTCAGCCCAATCATAACCACACTAAGCTAACGCTAGGTGACTCAGACTACTAGACAGCTTCAGCCCAATCATAACCACACTAAGCTAACGCTAGGTGACTCAGACTACTAGACAGCTTCAGCCCAATCATAACCACACTAAGCTAACGCTAGGTGACTCAGACTACTAGACAGCTTCAGCCCAATCATAACCACACTAAGCTAACGCTAGGTGACTCAGACTACTAGACAGCTTCAGCCCAATCATAACCACACTAAGCTAACGCTAGGTGACTCAGACTACTAGACAGCTTCAGCCCAATCATAACCACACTAAGCTAACGCTAGGTGACTCAGACTACTAGACAGCTTCAGCCCAATCATAACCACACTAAGCTAACGCTAGGTGACGCAGACTACTAGACAGCTTCAGCCCAATCATAACCACACTAAGCTAACGCTGGGTGACTCAGACTACTAGACAGCTTCAGCCCAATCATAACCACACTAGGCTAACGCTAGGTGACGCAGACTACTAGACAGCTTCAGCCCAATCATAACCACACTAAGCTAACGCTAGGTGACTCAGACTACTAGACAGCTTCAGCCCAATCATAACCACACTAAGCTAACGCTAGGTGACTCAGACTACTAGACAGCTTCAGCCCAATCATAACCACACTAAGCTAACGCTAGGTGACGCAGACTACTAGACAGCTTCAGCCCAATCATAACCACACTAAGCTAACGCTAGGTGACTCAGACTACTAGACAGCTTCAGCCCAATCATAACCACACTAAGCTAACGCTAGGTGACTCAGACTACTAGACAGCTTCAGCCCAATCATAACCACACTAGGCTAACGCTAGGTGACTCAGACTACTAGACAGCTTCAGCCCAATCATAACCACACTAGGGCTAACGCTAGGTGACGCAGACTACTAGACAGCTTCAGCCCAATCATAACCACACTAGGCTAACGCTAGGTGACTCAGACTACTAGACAGCTTCAGCCCAATCATAACCACACTAAGCTAACGCTAGGTGACTCAGACTACTAGACAGCTTCAGCCCAATCATAACCACACTAGGCTAACGCTAGGTGACGCAGACTACTAGACAGCTTCAGCCCAATCATAACCACACTAAGCTAACGCTAGGTGACGCAGACTACTAGACAGCTTCAGCCCAATCATAACCACACTAGGCTAACGCTAGGTGACTCAGACTACTAGACAGCTTCAGCCCAATCATAACCACACTAAGCTAACGCTAGGTGACGCAGACTACTAGACAGCTTCAGCCCAATCATAACCACACTAAGCTAACGCTAGGTGACGAGACTACTAGACAGCTTCAGCCCAATCATAACCACACTAAGCTAACGCTAGGTGACTCAGACTACTAGACAGCTTCAGCCCAATCATAACCACACTAAGCTAACGCTAGGTGACTCAGACTACTAGACAGCTTCAGCCCAATCATAACCACACTAAGCTAACGCTAGGTGACGCAGACTACTAGACAGCTTCAGCCCAATCATAACCACACTAAGCTAACGCTAGGTGACGCAGACTACTAGACAGCTTCAGCCCAATCATAACCACACTAAGCTAACGCTAGGTGACTCAGACTACTAGACAGCTTCAGCCCAATCATAACCACACTAGGCTAACGCTAGGTGACTCAGACTACTAGACAGCTTCAGCCCAATCATAACCACACTAGGCTAACGCTAGGTGACGAGACTACTAGACAGCTTCAGCCCAATCATAACCACACTAAGCTAACGCTAGGTGACTCAGACTACTAGACAGCTTCAGCCCAATCATAACCACACTAAGCTAACGCTAGGTGACTCAGACTAATAGACAGCTTCAGCCCAATCATAACCACACTAAGCTAACGCTAGGTGACGCAGACTACTAGACAGCTTCAGCCCAATCATAACCACACTAAGCTAACGCTAGGTGACTCAGACTACTAGACAGCTTCAGCCCAATCATAACCACACTAGGCTAACGCTAGGTGACTCAGACTACTAGACAGCTTCAGCCCAATCATAACCACACTAAGCTAACGCTAGGTGACGCAGACTACTAGACAGCTTCAGCCCAATCATAACCACACTAAGCTAACGCTAGGTGACTCAGACTACTAGACAGCTTCAGCCCAATCATAACCACACTAAGCTAACGCTAGGTGACGCAGACTACTAGACAGCTTCAGCCCAATCATAACCACACTAAGCTAACGCTAGGTGACTCAGACTACTAGACAGCTTCAGCCCAATCATAACCACACTAGGCTAACGCTAGGTGACGAGACTACTAGACAGCTTCAGCCCAATCATAACCACAACTAAGCTAACGCTAGGTGACTCAGACTACTAGACAGCTTCAGCCCAATCATAACCACACTAAGCTAACGCTAGGTGACTCAGACTACTAGACAGCTTCAGCCCAATCATAACCACACTAAGCTAACGCTAGGTGACGCAGACTACTAGACAGCTTCAGCCCAATCATAACCACACTAAGCTAACGCTAGGTGACTCAGACTACTAGACAGCTTCAGCCCAATCATAACCACACTAAGCTAACGCTAGGTGACTCAGACTACTAGACAGCTTCAGCCCAATCATAACCACACTAGGCTAACGCTAGGTGACTCAGACTACTAGACAGCTTCAGCCCAATCATAACTACACTAGGCTAACGCTAGGTGACGCAGACTACTAGACAGCTTCAGCCCAATCATAACCACACTAGGCTAACGCTAGGTGACTCAGACTACTAGACAGCTTCAGCCCAATCATAACCACACTAGGCTAACGCTAGGTGACTCAGACTACTAGACAGCTTCAGCCCAATCATAACCACACTAGGCTAACGCTAGGTGACTCAGACTACTAGACAGCTTCAGCCCAATCATAACCACACTAAGCTAACGCTAGGTGACCAGACTACTAGACAGCTTCAGCCCAATCATAACCACACTAGGCTAACGCTAGGTGACTCAGACTACTAGACAGCTTCAGCCCAATCATAACCACACTAAGCTAACGCTAGGTGACGCAGACTACTAGACAGCTTCAGCCCAATCATAACCACACTAGGCTAACGCTAGGTGACTCAGACTACTAGACAGCTTCAGCCCAATCATAACCACACTAAGCTAACGCTAGGTGACGCAGACTACTAGACAGCTTCAGCCCAATCATAACCACACTAAGCTAACGCTAGGTGACGCAGACTACTAGACAGCTTCAGCCCAATCATAACCACACTAAGCTAACGCTAGGTGACTCAGACTACTAGACAGCATCAGCCCAATCATAACCACACTAAGCTAACGCTAGGTGACGCAGACTACTAGACAGCTTCAGCCCAATCATAACCACACTAAGCTAACGCTAGGTGACTCAGACTACTAGAGCAGCTTCAGCCCAATCATAACCACACTAAGCTAACGCTAGGTGACTCAGACTACTAGACAGCTTCAGCCCAATCATAACCACACTAAGCTAACGCTAGGTGACGCAGACTACTAGACAGCTTCAGCCCAATCATAACCACACTAAGCTAACGCTAGGTGACTCAGACTACTAGACAGCTTCAGCCCAATCATAACCACACTAGGCTAACGCTAGGTGACTCAGACTACTAGACAGCATCAGCCCAATCATAACCACACTAAGCTAACGCTAGGTGACGCAGACTACTAGACAGCTTCAGCCCAATCATAACCACACTAAGCTAACGCTAGGTGACTCAGACTACTAGACAGCTTCAGCCCAATCATAACCACACTAAGCTAACGCTAGGTGACTCAGACTACTAGACAGCTTCAGCCCAATCATAACCACACTAAGCTAACGCTAGGTGACGCAGACTACTAGACAGCTTCAGCCCAATCATAACCACACTAAGCTAACGCTAGGTGACGCAGACTACTAGACAGCTTCAGCCCAATCATAACCACACTAAGCTAACGCTAGGTGACTCAGACTACTAGACAGCATCAGCCCAATCATAACCACACTAAGCTAACGCTAGGTGACTCAGACTACTAGACAGCTTCAGCCCAATCATAACCACACTAAGCTAACGCTAGGTGACTCAGACTACTAGACAGCTTCAGCCCAATCATAACCACACTAGGCTAACGCTAGGTGACTCAGACTACTAGACAGCTTCAGCCCAATCATAACCACACTAGGCTAACACTAGGTGACGAGACTACTAGACAGCTTCAGCCCAATCATAACCACACTAAGCTAACGCTTAGGTGACGCAGACTACTAGACAGCTTCAGCCCAATCATAACCACACTAAGCTAATGCTAGGTGACTCAGACTACTAGACAGCTTCATCCCAATCATAACTACACTAAGCTAACGCTAGGTGACTCAGACTACTAGACAGCTTCAGCCCAATCATAACCACACTAAGCTAACGCTAGGTGACTCAGACTACTAGACAGCTTCAGCCCAATCATAACCACACTAAGCTAACGCTAGGTGACTCAGACTACTAGACAGCTTCAGCCCAATCATAACCACACTAAGCTAACGCTAGGTGACTCAGACTACTAGAAGGCTTCAGCCCAATCATAACCACACTAAGCTAACGCTAGGTGACGCAGACTACTAGACAGCTTCAGCCCAATCATAACCACACTAGGCTAACGCTAGGTGACTCAGACTACTAGACAGCATCAGCCCAATCATAACCACACTAAGCTAACGCTAGGTGACGCAGACTACTAGACAGCTTCAGCCCAATCATAACCACACTAAGCTAACGCTAGGTGACTCAGACTACTAGACAGCTTCAGCCCAATCATAACCACACTAAGCTAACGCTAGGTGACTCAGACTACTAGACAGCTTCAGCCCAATCATAACCACACTAAGCTAACGCTAGGTGAGCGCAGACTACTAGACAGCTTCAGCCCAATCATAACCACACTAAGCTAACGCTAGGTGACTCAGACTACTAGACAGCTTCAGCCCAATCATAACCACACTAAGCTAACGCTAGGTGACTCAGACTACTAGACAGCTTCAGCCCAATCATAACCACACTAAGCTAACGCTAGGTGACGAGACTACTAGACAGCTTCAGCCCAATCATAACCACACTAAGCTAACGCTAGGTGACGCAGACTACTAGACAGCTTCAGCCCAATCATAACCACACTAAGCTATCGCTAGGTGACTCAGACTACTAGACAGCTTCAGCCCAATCATAACCACACTAAGCTAACGCTAGGTGACGCAGACTACTAGACAGCTTCAGCCCAATCAGTGTTGTAAGATAGCAATAACACTTGATATAATTCACAGCTTACTTACCTCCAAAAACAATGCAACTATCCATGATGTCGATGCTAGCCATCTGGTCAGTCAGGCTGACTGCAATCACTTACTAAAAAGCTACATAGTTTAATGCAACTTCATATCCAAATTCGGGAAAATGCATAGTATGGATGGCAATGTTTTGTTTTGGTGGGGCTAGTCTGGACTAAAACACCTGTCCAAGGGTTAAGGGTTCTCTCTGATAGCTAGGGGGTGCTGGTGCTGCTGTGGACTATAACACCTGTCCAAGGGTTAAGGGTTGTCCCTCTGATAGCTAGGGGGTGCTGGTGCTGCTGTGGACTATAACACCTGTCCAAGGGTTAAGGGTTCTCTCTGATAGCTAGGGGGTGCTGCTGTGGACTATAACACCTGTCCAAGGGTTAAGGGTTGTCTCTGATAGCTAGGGGGTGCTGGTGCTGCTGTGGACTATAACACCTGTCCAAGGGTTAAGGGTTGTCTCTCTGATAGCTAGGGGGTGCTGGTGCTGCTGTGGACTATAACACCTGTCCAAGGGTTAAGGGTTGTCCCTCTGATAGCTAGGGGGTGCTGGTGCTGCTGTGGACTATAACACCTGTCCAAGGGTTAAGGGTTGTCTCTCTGCTAGCTAGGGGGTGCTGCTGTGGACTATAACACCTGTCCAAGGGTTAAGGGTTGTGTCTCTGATAGCTAGGGGGTGCTGGTGCTGCTGTGGACTAAAACACCTGTCCAAGGGTTAAGGGTTGTCCCTCTGATAGCTAGGGGGTGCTGGTGCTGCTGTGGACTAAAACACCTGTCCAAGGGTTAAGGGTTCTCTCTGATAGCTAGGGGGTGCTGCTGTGGACTATAACACCTGTCCAAGGGTTAAGGGTTGTCCCTCTGATAGCTAGGGGGTGCTGGTGCTGCTGTGGACTAAAACACCTGTCCAAGGGTTAAGGGTTGTGTCTCTGATAGCTAGGGGGTGCTGCTGTGGACTATAACACCTGTCCAAGGGTTAAGGGTTCTCTCTGATAGCTAGGGGGTGCTGGTGCTGCTGTGGACTATAACACCTGTCCAAGGGTTAAGGGTTGTCCCTCTGATAGCTAGGGGGTGCTGGTGCTGCTGTGGACTATAACACCTGTCCAAGGGTTAAGGGTTGTGTCTCTGATAGCTAGGGGGTGCTGGTGCTGCTGTGGACTATAACACCTGTCCAAGGGTTAAGGGTTGTCCCTCTGATAGCTAGGGGGTGCTGGTGCTGCTGTGGACTATAACACCTGTCCAAGGGTTAAGGGTTGTCTCTGATAGCTAGGGGGTGCTGGTGCTGCTGTGGACTAAAACACCTGTCCAAGGGTTAAGGGTTGTCTCTCTGATAGCTAGGGGGTGCTGGTGCTGCTGTGGACTAAAACACCTGTCCAAGGGTTAAGGGTTCTCTCTGATAGCTAGGGGGTGCTGCTGTGGACTATAACACCTGTCCAAGGGTTAAGGGTTCTCTCTGATAGCTAGGGGGTGCTGCTGTGGACTATAACACCTGTCCAAGGGTTAAGGGTTGTCTCTCTGATAGCTAGGGGGTGCTGGTGCTGCTGTGGACTAAAACACCTGTCCAAGGGTTAAGGGTTGTCCCTCTGATAGCTAGGGGGTGCTGGTGCTGCTGTGGACTATAACACCTGTCCAAGGGTTAAGGGTTGTCTCTCTGATAGCTAGGGGGTGCTGGTGCTGCTGTGGACTAAAACACCTGTCCAAGGGTTAAGGGTTCTCTCTGATAGCTAGGGGGTGCTGCTGTGGACTATAACACCTGTCCAAGGGTTAAGGGTTGTCTCTCTGCTCGGTACATTCCTCAGATAAGATTCCCTCCTCAGAGGTTCCTGATAACAGCTGTTTCCTCCTAGTCATCTCCTGATAACAGCTCTAATACTGGAGTCTCTGACTGAAGGTCACCTGTCATGTTATGACAGGATAGTCACGTTGCCTTCCAGGACGTCTACAGCACCCGGTGTCACAGGAAGGCCAAGAAGATCATCGAGGACCTCAGCCACCCGAGCCACGGCCTGCTCAACCCGCTACCATCCAGAAGGCGAGGTCAGTACAGGTGCATCAAAGCTGGAACCGTGAGACTGAAAAACGGCTTCTATCTCCAGGCCATCAGACTGTTAAATAGCCATCCCTAGCAGGCCTCCACCCAGTGCTCTGTCCTGAACTTTAGTCACTGTTACTAGCCGGCTACCACCCGGGTACTCTACCCTGCACCTTAGAGACTGCTGCCCATATACATAGTCATTGAACACTGGTCACTTGAATAATGTTTCCATACTGTTTTACCCACTTCATATGTATATACTGTATTCTAGTCATGGTTCATCCTATATAACTACTGCTGTCCACTTCATATGTATATACTGTATTCTAGTCATGGTTCATCCTATATAACTACTGCTGTCCACTTCATATGTATATACTGTATTCTAGTCATGGTTCATCCTATATAACTACTGCTGTCCACTTCATATGTATATACTGTATTCTAGTCATGGTTCATCCTATATAACTACTGCGTCCACTTCATATGTATATACTGTATTCTAGTCATGGTTCATCCTATATAACTACTGCTGTACAGACCTTTTCTATTTATATACTGTCAATACTGTCTATACACACCATTATATACTGTCTATACACACCATTATATACTGTCTATACACACCATTATATACTGTCTATACACACCATTATATACTGTCTATACACACCATTATATACTGTCTATACACACCATTATATACTGTCTATACACACCATTATATACTGTCTATACACACCATTATATACTGTCTATACACACCATTATATACTGTCTATACACACCATATATACTGTCTATACACACCATTATATACTGTCCATACTGTCTATACACACCATTATATATTGTCTATACACACCATTATATACTGTCCATACTGTCTATACACACCATTATATACTGTCTATTCACACCATTATATACTGTCTATACACACCATTATATACTGTCTATACACACCATTATATACTGTCTATACACACCATTATATACTGTCCATACTGTCTATACACACCATTATATACTGTCCATACACACCATTATATACTGTCTATACACACCATTATATACTGTCAATACTGTCTATACACACCATTATATACTGTCTATACACACCATTATATACTGTCAATACTGTCTATACACACCATTATATACTGTCTATACACACCATTATATACTGTCTATACACACCATTATATACTGTCTACTGTCTATACACACCATTATATACTGTCTATACACACCATTATATACTGTCCATACACACCATTATATACTGTCTATACACACCATTATATACTGTCTATACACACCATTATATACTGTCCATACACACCATTATATACTGTCTATACACACCATTATATACTGTCCATACACACCATTATATACTGTCTATACACACCATTATATACTGTCCATACACACCATTATATACTGTCTATACACACCATTATATACTGTCAATACTGTCTATACACACCATTATATACTGTCTATACACACCATTATATACTGTCTATACACACCATTATATACTGTCAATACTGTCTATACACACCATTATATACTGTCTATACACACCATTATATACTGTCAATACTGTCTATACACACCATTATATACTGTCCATACACACCATTATATACTGTCTATACACACCATTATATACTGTCCATACACACCATTATATACTGTCTATACACACCATTATATACTGTCCATACTGTCTATACACACCATTATATACTGTCCATACACACCATTATATACTGTCTATACACACCATTATATACTGTCAATACTGTCTATACACACCATTATATACTGTCTATTCACACCATTATATACTGTCTATACACACCATTATATACTGTCTATACACACCATTATATACTGTCTATACACACCATTATATACTGTCCATACTGTCTATACACACCATTATATACTGTCCATACACACCATTATATACTGTCTATACACACCATTATATACTGTCAATACTGTCTATACACACCATTATATACTGTCTATACACACCATTATATATGTCAATACTGTCTATACACACCATTATATACTGTCTATACACACCATTATATACTGTCTATACACACCATTATATACTGTCTACTGTCTATACACACCATTATATACTGTCTATACACACCATTATATACTGTCCATACACACCATTATATACTGTCTATACACACCATTATATACTGTCTATACACACCATTATATACTGTCCATACACACCATTATATACTGTCTATACACACCATTATATACTGTCCATACACACCATTATATACTGTCTATACACACCATTATATACTGTCCATACACACCATTATATACTGTCTATACACACCATTATATACTGTCAATACTGTCTATACACACCATTATATACTGTCTATACACACCATTATATACTGTCTATACACACCATTATATACTGTCAATACTGTCTATACACACCATTATATACTGTCTATACACACCATTATATACTGTCAATACTGTCTATACACACCATTATATACTGTCCATACACACCATTATATACTGTCTATACACACCATTATATACTGTCTATACACACCATTATATACTGTCTATACACACCATTATATACTGTCCATACACACCATTATATACTGTCTATACACACCATTATATACTGTCAATACTGTCTATACACACCATTATATACTGTCTATACACACCATTATATACTGTCCATACACACCATTATATACTGTCTATACACACCATTATATACTGTCTATACACACCATTATATACTGTCCATACACACCATTATATACTGTCCATACACACCATTATATACTGTCTATACACACCATTATATACTGTCTATACACACCATTATATACTGTCAATACTGTCTATACACACCATTATATACTGTCTATACACACCATTATATACTGTCTATACACACCATTATATACTGTCAATACTGTCTATACACACCATTATATACTGTCTATACACACCATTATATACTGTCCATACACACCATTATATACTGTCTATACACACCATTATATACTGTCTATACACACCATTATATACTGTCTATACTGTCTATACACACCATTATATACTGTCTATACACACCATTATATACTGTCTATACACACCATTATATACTGTCCATAATGTCTATACACACCATTATATACTGTCTATACACACCATTATATACTGTCTATACACACCATTATATACTGTCTATACACACCATTATATACTGTCTATACACACCATTATATACTGTCTATACACACCATTATATACTGTCTATACACACCATTATATACTGTCTATACACACCATTATATACTGTCTATACACACCATTATATACTGTCTATACACACCATTATATACTGTCTATACACACCATTATATACTGTCTATACACACCATTATATACTGTCCATACTGTCTATACACACCATTATATACTGTCTATACACACCATTATATACTGTCTATACACACCATTATATACTGTCCATACACACCATTATATACTGTCTATACACACCATTATATACTGTCTATACACAAACATTATATACTGTCTATACACACCATTATATACTGACTATACACACCATTATATACTGTCCATACACACCATTATATACTGTCTATACACACCATTATATACTGTCTATACACACCATTATATACTGTCTATACACACCATTATATACTGTCTATACACACCATTATATACTGTCTATACACACCATTATATACTGTCCATACACACCATTATATACTGTCTATACACACCATTATATACTGTCTATACACACCATTATATACTGTCTATACTGTCTATACACACCATTATATACTGTCTATACACACCATTATATACTGTCCATACACACCATTATATACTGTCTATACACACCATTATATACTGTCTATACACACCATTATATACTGTCTATACACACCATTATATACTGTCTATACACACCATTATATACTGTCTATACACACCATTATATACTGTCTATACACACCATTATATACTGTCTATACACACCATTATATACTGTCTATACACACCATTATATACTGTCTATACACACCATTATATACTGTCTATACACACCATTATATACTGTCTATACACACCATTATACACTGTCTATACACACCATTATATACTGTCTATACACACCATTATATACTGTCCATACACACCA
This sequence comes from Coregonus clupeaformis, assembly GCF_020615455.1. NCBI lineage: Eukaryota > Metazoa > Chordata > Actinopteri > Salmoniformes > Salmonidae > Coregonus > Coregonus clupeaformis. Next base: position 11,941 of record NW_025533843.1, read on the forward strand.
TTATATACTGTCCATACTGTCTATACACACCATTATATACTGTCTATACACACCATTATATACTGTCTATACTGTCTATACACACCATTATATACTGTCTATACACACCATTATATACGTCTATACACACCATTATATACTGTCCATACACACCATTATATACTGTCTATACACACCATTATATACTGTCTATACACACCATTATATACTGTCTATACACACCATTATATACTGTCTATACACACCATTATATACTGTCTATACACACCATTATATACTGTCTATACACACCATTATATACTGTCTATACACACCATTATATACTGTCTATACACACCATTATATACTGTCTATACACACCATTATATACTGTCTATACACACCATTATATACTGTCTATACACACCATTATATACTGTCTATACACACCATTATATACTGTCTATACACACCATTATATACTGTCTATACACACCATTATATACTGTCTATACACACCATTATATACTGTCTATACTGTCTATACACACCATTATATACTGTCTATACACACCATTATATACTGTCTATACACACACCATTATATACTGTCTATACACACCATTATATACTGTCTATACACACCATTATATACTGTCTATACACACCATTATATACTGTCCATACTGTCTATACACACCATTATATACTGTCTATACACACCATTATATACTGTCTATACACACCATTATATACTGTCTATACACACCATTATATACTGTCTATACACACCATTATATACTGTCTATACACACCATTATATACTGTCTATACACACCATTATATACTGTCTATACACACCATTATATACTGTCTATACTGTCCATACACACCATTATATACTCTCTATACACACCATTATATACTGTCTATACACACCATTATATACTGTCTATACTGTCCATACACACCATTATATACTCTCTATACACACCATTATATACTCTCTATACACAAACATTTATACAATGTTTTCCCTTTGTCATTATGGGGTATTGTATGTAGATGGGTGAGAAAAAATATGAATGTATTAAATTTTGAATTCAGGCTGAAACAACAAAATGTGGAATAGGTCATGGGGTATGAATACTTTCTGAAGTCCCTGTAAATCCCATCCTTGTTTGATTTAAATGTACTAATACAGCATCATTTTAGACTGTTACTTCTGGATTTTGTCGCCAATAAAACTGGATTGAAAACACGGGTTTTGCTCAGTTGTAGCGGCAGGAAATGCCTCATATCTGGGACAAACTGACAATGCCTTCAGTTCTCCTGTCTCTGTCTGTCTGGCTGTCTGAATATGACAGGCGATCTGTCTTATCTTAGGAGGGCCAAACACTGAATACCAACAACAAGATATTCTGTTACAGTCAGAGAAGCTTTACTAACTGTCATTCAGTTGACCAGCTGAACTGCTTGTTTGGTGGTGGTTGTTGTGTGTGTAGAACATTGAACATTGACATGTAAAGGAGAATGGATGGATGGATCAACAGAAAGATCTGGTATACTGCAAGAAGAAGTAACCAAGCAGTAGTTTTGGTAAGTGATACGTTTACTGTCGTGCTGTTGTGTGTGTGTGTGTGTGTTTAGTTCAGCACAGCCTGCACCATTCCAGTGGCTTCCTGTTAGTAGCTGGCTTAGATGGCTTTTAGCCTGTGTAATAAATAATGCTTCTAACCTTCATTTGACAGCTGGATACCCAGCTAACAACAAACGTTCCCACAACTTTAGAAAACGTTCCCTTAAGAGTCTCATTACGTCATTAACTAACGTTTTCATAGGAATGTTTCCAAGAGACCGTTCCCTTAATGTCAAATAGAACAGACCGTTCCCTTAATGTCAAATAGAACAGACCGTTCCCTTAATGTCAAATAGAACAGACCGTTCCCTTAATGTCAAATAGAACAGACCGTTCCCTTAATGTCAAATAGAACAGACCGTTCCCTTAATGTCAAATAGAACAGACCGTTCCCTTAATGTCAAATAGAACAGACCGTTCCCTTAATGTGGTTACCATGCTCTCAGAATTAAGATATTAATGTCCTAGACACGTTTAATGGGAACGCTGCAAGAACATTCATGTGTCCAGTTCTGTGGGTTAGGATAATATCCCATCAACGCCCCACCAAACATGCACAGAACATGGTTGCCATGTTCTCAGGACATAAGATATTAATGTGTCCCTCCAAAAATTACTTGTTACTGTTGCTGAGCCAATCAAGGCCCTGATTGGGGAACCATTGATCCATTCATAACTCTTTGTCTGTTGGCAAGGTTAGGGATACTCATAAACACAGTGATTTTAACGTAGTGTTTTAAACTTACGTATTTGACAGAGATGATTAAATTGTGCATTTTCATTTATACAGTAATTATTATTCAACATGTCCTCATCTGGGATTTGAACTCATAACCTCTTGGTCCACGGTACTCCAATCTTCCTGCTACGCCACCATGTCCGTGTCTGGGATTTGAACTCATAACCTCTTGGTCCACGGTACTCCAATCTTCCTGCTACGCCACCATGTCCGTGTCTGGGATTTGAACTCATAACCTCTTGGTCCACGGTACTATCTTCCTGCACGCCACCATGTGGTCTGGGATTTGAACTCATAACCTTTGGTCCACGGTACAACGAAGGTGGGATTTGAACTCATAACCTCTTGGTCCAGGAAACGCCATGTCCGTGTCTGGTATCAGTTAATCTGACTACTCTCTCATCATTCATTTTATCTACTTATTTCAGCAATTTAAGGGCTTTCTGTACAGTTGTCTAATCTTGGTGGGGCATATTAACCTGAATCACTATGATCAATAAAATATGTTCTTGCGTGTACTTTTAACAGAGCTGAGATTTACTTCGAAGTGCAGTAACCCTATTGCTTACACCTATCAAGTTGTTTCAGATCTACACAAGTGCCTAGGGAGAAGGGGTTAGCGTTTCTTCTGGACAGGGCCTAACTATACTGGCCCAATAAGCAACTCTTACCCTACGAGGTCCGGCGCCTGCTGGTTTTCTGTTCTACCTGATAATGAATTGCACCCACCTGGTGTCCCAGGTCTAAATCAGTCCCTGATTAGAGGGGAACATTTTAAAAACTGCAGTGGAATTGGCTTCAAGGTCCAGAGTGTGAGGGCCCTAGAGATATCCCTTATTGGGACCGTGGTTAGGGTGTTGGTCATTGGTGCTGGTGACCTGGCTTCAAGGTCCAGAGTGTGAGGGGCCCTAGAGATATCCCTTATTGGGACCGTGGTTAGGGTGTTGGTCATTGGTGCTGGTGACCTGGGTTCAAGGTCCAGAGTGTGAGGGCCCTAGAGATATCCCTTATTGGGACCGTGGTTAGGGTGTTGGTCATTGGTGCTGGTGACCTGGGTTCAAGGTCCAGAGTGTGAGGGCCCTAGAGATATCCCTTATTGGGACCGTGGTTTGGGTGTTGGTCATTGGTGCTGGTAACCTGGGTTCAAGGTCCAGAGTGTGAGGGCCCTAGAGATATCCCTTATTGGGACCGTGGTTAGGGTGTTGGTCATTGGTGCTGGTGACCTGGGTTCAAGGTCCAGAGTGTGGGGGCCCTAGAGATATCCCTTATTGGGACCGTGGTTAGGGTGTTGGTCATTGGTGCTGGTGACCTGGCTTCAAGGTCCAGAGTGTGAGGGCCCTAGAGATATCCCTTATTGGGACCGTGGTTAGGGTGTTGGTCATTGGTGCTGGTGACCTGGGTTCAAGGTCCAGAGTGTGAGGGCCCCTAGAGATATCCCTTATTGGGACCGTGGTTTGGGTGTTGGTCATTGGTGCTGGTGACCTGGGTTCAAGACCCACTAGGGGAACTACCAGTTTTGTGCCTTTGTGCCTGACTTCCAGATGCTTCTTCAGGTTTGATGTGGTGTTTCTGGACCAAGAGATCAATGCTGCCTTTGTGCCTGACTTCCAGATGCTTTTTCAGATTTGATGTGGTGTTTCCGACCAAGAGATCAATGCTGCCTTTGTGCCTGACCTCCAGATGCTTCTTCAGGTTTGATGTGGTGTTTCTGGACCAAGAGATCAATGCTTCCTTTGTGCCTGACTTCCAGATGCTTTTTCAGATTTGATGTGGTGTTTCCGACCAAGAGATCAATGCTTCCTTTGTGCATGATCTGCCGATGCTTCTTCAGGTTTGATGTGGTGTTTCTGGACCAAAAGATCAATGCTGCCTTTGTGCATGACCTCCAGATGCTTCTTCAGGTTTGATGTGGTGTTTCTGGACCAAAATATCAATGCTGCCTTTGTGCATGATCTGCCAGTGCTTCTTCAGGTTTGATGTGGTGTTTCTGGACCAAAAGATCAATGCTGCCTTTGTGCATGACCTCCAGATGCTTCTTCAGGTTTGATGTGGTGTTTCTGGACCAAAATATCAATACTGCCTTTGTGCATGATCTGCCGATGCTTCTTCAGGTTTGATGTGGTGCTTCTGGACCAAGAGATCAATGCTGCCTTTGTGCATGACCTGCCAATGCTTCTTCAGGTTTGATGTGGTGTTTCTGGACCAAGAGATCAATGCTGCCTTTGTGCATGATCTGCCAATGCTTCTTCAGGTTTGATGTGGTGTTTCTGGACCAAAAGATCAATGCTGCCTTTGTGCATGACCTGCCAATGCTTCTTCAGGTTTGATGTGGTGTTTCTGGACCAAAAGATACGAGAATGGCCTTGGTCAGGGAGGTGACCACGAACCCAATGGTCACTCAGACAGAGCTCCATAGTTCCTCTGTGGAGATGGGAGAACCTTCCAGAAGGACAACCATCTCTGCAGCACTCCACCAATCAGGCCTTTTTGGTAGAGTGGCCAGATGGAAGCCACTCCTCAGTAAAAGGCACATGACAGCCCGCTTGGAGTTTGCCAAAAGGCACCTAAAGGCTCAGACCATGAGAAACAAGATTCTCTGGTCTGATGAAACCAAGATTGAACTCTTTGGCCTGAATGCCAAGCGTCACGTCTGGAGGAAACCTGGCACCATCCTACGTTGAAGCATGGTGGTGGCAGCATCATGCTGTGGGGAATGTTTTTCAACGGCAGGGAATGGGAGACTAGTCAGGATCGAGGGGAAGATGAACGGAGCAAAGTACAGAGAGATCCTTGATGAAAACCTGCTCCAGAGCGCTCAGGACCTCAGGCTGGGGTGAAGGTTCACCTTCCAACAGGACAACGACCCTAAGCACACAGCAAAGACAACGCAGGAGAGGCTTCAGGACAAGTCTCTGAAGGTTCTTGAGTGGCCCAGCCAGAGCCCGGACTTGAACCCGATCTAACATCTCTGGAGAGACCTGAAAATAGCTGTGCAGCGACGCTCCCCATCCAACCTGACAGAACTTGAGAGGATCTGCAGAGAAGAATGGGAGAAACTCCCCAAATACAGGTGTGCCAAGCCTGTAGCGTCATACCCAAGAAGACTCGAGGCTGTAATCGCTGCCAAAGGTGCTTCAACCAACTAGTGAGTAAAGGGTCTGAATAGGTATGTAAATTTGATATTTCCATATTAATTTTTTTATACATTTGCAAAATAAAATTTTAAAAAACGGTTTTTCCTTTATCATTATGGGGTAATGTGTATAGATTAATGAGGGTAAAAAAAACAGTGTCACCATCAAAGCACCCCCACACCATCACACCTCCTCCTCCATGCTTTATGGTGGGAAATACACATGCGGAGATCATCCGTTCACCCACACCGCGTCTCACAAAGACACAGCAGTTGGAACCAAAAATCTCAAATTTGGACTCCAGACCAAAGGACAGATTTCCACCGGTCTAATGTCCATTGCTCATGTTTCTTGGCCCAAGCAAGTCTCTTCTTATTATCGGTGTCCTTTAGTAGTGGTTTCTTTGCAGCAATTCGACCATGAAGGCCTGATTCACACAGTCCCCTCTGAACAGTTGATGTTGAGATGTGTCTGTGACTTGAACTCTGTGAAGCATTTATTTGGGCTGCAATTTCTGAGGCTGGTAACTCGAATGAACTTATCCTCTGCAGCAGAGGTAACTCTGGGTCTTCCTATCCTGTGGCGGTCCTCATGAGAGCCAGTTTCATCATAGCGCTTGATGGTTTTTGCGACTGCAAATGTTCCGTATTGACTGACCTTCATGTCTTAAAGTAATGATGGACTGTGGTTTCCCTTTGCTTATTTGGGCTGTTCTTGCCATAATATGGACTTGGACTTTTACCAAATAGGGCTATCTTCTGTATACCACCCCTACCTTGTCACAACACAACTGATTGGCTCAAACGCATGAAGAAGGAAAGAAATTCCACAAATTAACTTTTAAGAAGGCACACCTGTTAATTGAAATGCATTCCAGGTGACTACGTCATGAAGCTGGTTGAGAGAATGCCAAGAGTGTGCAAAGCTGTCATCAAGGCAAAGGGTGGCTATTTGAAGAATCTCAAATATAAAATATATTTTGATTTGTTTATCACTTTTTTGGTTACTACATGATTCCATATGTGTTATTTCATAGTTTTGATGTCTTCACTATTATTCTACAATGTAAAAAATTGTAAAAATACAGAAAAACCCTTGAATGAGTAGGTGTGTCCAAACTTTTGACTGGTAGTGTATATACAGGTGCAGCTCAATAAATTAGAATATTGTGGAAAAGTTCAATAATTCCAATAATTCAATTGACAAAGTGAAACTCATATCGTGGATTAATCAAAGTGAAACTCATATCGTGGATTAATTACACAACAAGTGAAATAGTTCAAGGCTGTATTTGTTTTAATCTTGATGATGACGGCTTACAGCTCATGAAAACTCCAAATTCAGTATCTCAGAAAATTAGAATATTGTGAAAAAGTTCAATATTGTAGACTCAAGGTGTCACACTCTAATCAGTTAACAAACTCAAAACACCTGCAAAGGTTTCCTGAGCTTTTAAATGGTCTCTCAGTTCAGTAGGCTTCACAATCATGGGGAAGACTGCTGACTTGACAGTCGTGCAGAAGACAGTCATCAACACCCTCCACAAGGAGGGAAAGCCTCAAAAGATCATTGCTAAAGAAGCTGGCTGTTCACAGAGGGCTGTATCCAAGATGGCTGTTCACAGAGGGCTGTATCCAAGCATATTCATGGAGGGTCGAGTGGAAGGAAGAAGTGGGGTAGGAAAAGGTGCTCAAGCAACAGGGATAACCGGAGCCTTGAGAGGATTGTCAAGCAAAGGCCGTTCAAAAATGTGGGGGAGTTTCACAAGGAGTGGACTGAGGCAGGAGTCAGTGCATCAAGAGCCACCACACACAGAGGTATCCAGGAAATGGGCTACAACTGTTGCATTCCTCGTGTCAAGCCACTCCTGAACCAGAGGCAACGTCAGAAGCCTCTTACCTGGGCTAAGGAGAAAAATAACTGGTCTGTCGCTCAGTGGTCCAAGGTCCTCTTTTCAGATGAAAGTGCATTTTGCATTTCATTTGGCAATCAAGGTCATCTTCTGGTGTTGGTCCACTGTGTTTCATCAAGTCCAAAGTCAACTGCGCCGTCTACCAGGAGTTGACTTTGGACTTGATGAAACACAGTGGACCAACACCAGCAGTTGAAGCTTCCATTTTTCTGCATCGGTCGAGCCTCTGTCTGGGTGGAAAGGTATCTTTTGAAAGTGCCATGCTTAGATTCATAAGAATGTCTAATATTTAATTATTTGCAAAACAACACTCTGGTTTGACATTGGAGAAATATGGTAAGAACGCCTATTCCTCGGTCCATCCTTCCCTGAAATTCATTATCCACCTTTCATTCATCATCAGCATCATCTTCTCTCTCATTTGCAACGCCAGGGTTGTGGGTTCGATTCCCACGGGGGGCCAGTATAAAATAAAAAAATAAATAAAAATGTATTCACTAACTGTAAGTCGCTCTGGATAAGAGCGTCTGCTAAATGACTTAAATGTTAAATGTTAATTGACTAGGTATTGGCACCCCATGTTTATAGCCAAGCTACCATTGACTAGGTATTGGCACCCCATGTATATAGCCAAGCTACCATTGACTAGGTATTGGCACCCCATGTATACAGCCAAGCTACCATTGACTAGGTATTGGCACCCCATGTATATAGCCAAGCTACCATTGACTAGGTATTGGCACCCCATGTATACAGCCAAGCTACCATTGACTAGGTATTGACACCCCATGTATATAGCCAAGCTACCATTGACTAGGTATTGGCACCCCATGTATATAGCCAAGCTACCATTGACTAGGTATTGGCACCCCATGTAAATAGCCAAGCTACCATTGACTAGGTATTGGCACCCCATGTATATAGCCAAGCTACCATTGACTAGGTATTGGCACCCCATGTAAATAGCCAAGCTACCATTGACTAGGTATTGGCACCCCATGTTATTGGCACCCCATGTATATAGCCAAGCTACCATTGACTAGGTATTGGCACCCCATGAATATGATAATAATAATAATATGCCATTTAGCAGACGCTTTTATCCGAAGCGACTTACAGTCATGTGTGCATACATTTTTACGTATGGGTGGTCCCGGGGATCGAACCCACTACCCTGGCGTTACAAGCGCCGTGCTCTACCAATTGAGCTACAGAGGACCACTAAGCAGATGTGTTAAACATGGTTTAATTTGTAGCATAGAACTATGAATGGGCTGCTATTATGTTCTGTTCTGACGACTATTTGAGAGAAACAAATGGCCCAAGGCCAAACCTATTGCAGAGCCCTGCTGTACACTTGGAGTTTAGTGGGATAGGAGGGGGGTGGCCATCTTCTGTCTCGACTAGGGTGGCAGAGCGGCCCTACACCCGAGTGCCACACAAGGGGTCAAATCAAATCACATTTTATTTGTCACATGCGCCGAATACAACAGGTGTAGACATTACCGTGAAATGCTTACTGACAAGCCCTTAACCAACAATACAGTTCAAGAAATAGTTAAGAAAATATTTACTAAATAAACTAAAGTAAAAAATAAAAATGAAATAAAAAGTAACACAATAAAATAACAATAACGAGGCTATATACAGGGGGTACCGGTACCAAGTCAATGTGCGGGGGTACAGGTTAGTCCAGGTAATAATGAGGCTATATACAGGGGGTACCGGTACCGAGTCAATGTGTGGGGGTACAGGTTAGTCGAGGTAATTTGTACATGTAGGTAGGGGTAAAGTGACTATGCATAGATAATAAACAGCGAGTAGCAGCAGTGTAAATAGTCCGGGTGGCCATTTGATTAATTGTTCAGCAGTCTTATTTTTATTTATTTTATTTTATTTAACCGTTATTTAACTAGGCAAGTCAGTTAACAACAAATTATTATATACAATGACGGCCCACCAAAAGGCAAAAGGCCTCCTGCGGGGACGGGGGCTGGGATTAAAATATATATATATATATATATAGGACCAAACACACAACACTACATAAAGAGAGACACCACAACACTACATAAAGAGAGACACCACAACACTACATAAAGAGAGACACCACAACACTACATAAAGAGACACCACAACACTACATAAAGAGAGACACCACAACACTACATAAAGAGAGACACCACAACACTACATAAAGAGAGACACCACAACACTACATAAAGAGAGACACCACAACACTACATAAAGAGAGACGCCACAACACTACATAAAGAGAGACACCACAACACTACATAAAGAGAGACACCACAACACTACATAAAGAGACACCACAACACTACATAAAGAGAGACGCCACAACACTACATAAAGAGAGACACCACAACACTACATAAAGAGAGACACCACAACACTACATAAAGAGAGACACCACAACACTACATAAAGAGAGACACCACAACACTACATAAAGAGAGACACCACAACACTACATAAAGAGAGACACCACAACACTACATAAAGAGAGACACCACAACACTACATAAAGAGAGACACCACAACACTACATAAAGAGAGACACCACAACACTACATAAAGAGAGACGCCACAACACTACATAAAGAGAGACACCACAACACTATATAAAGAGAGACCTAAGACAACAACATAGCATGGCAGCAACACATGACAACAACATGGCAGCAACACACGACAACACAGCATGGTAGCAACATAACATGGCAACAACATGGTAGCAACACAACATGACAACAACATGGTAGCAACACCACATGACAACAGCATGGTAGCAACACAACATGACAACAACATGGTAGCAACACAACATGACAACATGGCAGCAACACAACATGACAACAACATGGTAGCAACACAACATGACAACATGGCAGCAGCACAACATGGTAGCAACACAACATGGTAGCAACACAACATGACAACAGCATGGTAGCAACACAACATGACAACAACATGGTAGCAACACAACATGACAACATGGCAGCAGCACAACATGACAACAACATGGTAGCAACACAACATGACAACATGGCAGCAGCACAACATGGTAGCAACACAACATGACAACAACATTGCAGCAGCACAACATGGTAGCAACACCACATGGTAGCAACTCCACATGACAACAACATGGTAGCAACACAACATGACAACAACATGGCAGCAACACAACATGGTAGCAACACAACATGGTAGCAACACAACATGACAACAACATGGTAGTAACACAACATGGTAGCAACACCACATGACAACAACATGGTAGCAACACCACATGACAACAACATGGTAGCAACACAACATGACAACAACATGGTAGCAACACAACATGGCAGCAGCACAACATGTTAGCAACACAACATGGTAGCATCACATGACAACAACATGGTAGCAACATGACAACAACATGGCAGCAACACAACATGACAACAACATGGCAGCAGCACAACATGGTAGCAACACAACATGGTAGCAACACCACATGACAACAACATGGTAGCAACACAACATGTTAGCAACACAACATGGTAGCAACACCACATGACAACAACATGGTAGCAACACAACATGACAACAACATGGCAGCAACACAACATGGTAGCAACACAACATGACAACAACATGGCAGCAACACAACATGACAACAACATGGTAGCAACACAACATGGCAGCAGCACAACATGTTAGCAACACATGGCAGCAACACAACATGACAACAACATGGTAGCAACATAACATGGTAGCAACACAACATGGTAGCAACACCACATGACAACAACATGGTAGCAACACCACATGACAACAACATGGTAGCAACACCACATGACAACAACATGGTAGTAACACCACATGACAACAACATGGTAGCAACACAACATGACAACAACATGGTAGCAACACAACATGACAACAACACGGTAGCAACACCACATGACAACAACACGGTAGCAACACAACATGACAACAACACGGTAGCAACACAACATGACAACAACATGGTAGCAACACCACATGACAACAACATGGTAGCAACACCACATGACAACAACATGGTAGCAACACCATATGACAACAACATGGTAGCAACACCACATGACAACAACATGGTAGCAACACAACATGACAACAACATGGTAGCAACACAACATGGCAGCAGCACAACATGTTAGCAACACAACATGGTAGCAACACAACATGACAACAACACGGTAGCAACACCACATGACAACAACACGGTAGCAACACAACATGACAACAACACGGTAGCAACACAACATGACAACAACATGGTAGCAACACCACATGACAACAACATGGTAGCAACACCACATGACAACAACACGGTAGCAACACAACATGACAACAACATGGTAGCAACACCATATGACAACAACATGGTAGCAACACCACATGACAACAACACGGTAGCAACACAACATGACAACAACATGGTAGCAACACCACATGACAACAACATGGTAGCAACACCACATGACAACAACACGGTAGCAACACAACATGACAACAACATGGTAGCAACACCATATGACAACAACATGGTAGCAACACCACATGACAACAACACGGTAGCAACACAACATGACAACAACATGGTAGCAACACCACATGACAACAACATGGTAGCAACACCACATGACAACAACATGGTAGCAACACCACATGACAACAACATGGTAGCAACACCATATGACAACAACATGGTAGCAACACAACATGACAACAACACGGTAGCAACACAACATGACAACAACATGGTAGCAACACCACATGACAACAACATGGTAGCAACACCACATGACAACAACACGGTAGCAACACAACATGACAACAACATGGTAGCAACACCATATGACAACAACATGGTAGCAACACCACATGACAACAACATGGTAGCAACACAACATGACAACAACATGGCAGCAACACAACATGACAACAACATGGCAGCAGCACAACATGGTAGCAACACAACATGGTAGCAACACCACATGACAACAACATGGTAGCAACACAACATGGTAGCAACACAACATGGTAGCAACACCACATGACAACAACATGGTAGCAACACAACATGACAACAACATGGCAGCAACACAACATGGTAGCAACACAACATGACAACAACATGGCAGCAACACAACATGACAACAACATGGTAGCAACACAACATGGCAGCAGCACAACATGTTAGCAACACATGGCAGCAACACAACATGACAACAACATGGTAGCAACATAACATGGTAGCAACACAACATGGTAGCAACACCACATGACAACAACATGGTAGCAACACCACATGACAACAACATGGTAGCAACACCACATGACAACAACATGGTAGTAACACCACATGACAACAACATGGTAGCAACACAACATGACAACAACATGGTAGCAACACAACATGACAACAACACGGTAGCAACACCACATGACAACAACACGGTAGCAACACAACATGACAACAACACGGTAGCAACACAACATGACAACAACATGGTAGCAACACCACATGTTAGCAGCACAAAACATGGTACCAACATTATTGGGCACAGACAACAACACAAAGGGCAAGAAGGTAGAGACAACAATACATCAGGCGAAGCAGCCACAACTGGCAGTAAGAGTGTCCATGATTGAGTATTTGAATGAAGAGATGGAGATAAAACTGTCCAGTTTGAATATATTTTGCAGCTCGTTCCAGTGGCTAGCTGCAGAGGACTGAAAAGAGGAGCGACCCAGGGATGTGTGTGGCTCGGGGGTAGAAGCTGTTAAGGAGCCTTTTGGTTCTAGACTTGGCGCTCCGGTACCGCTTGCCGTGTGGTAGCAGAGAGAACAGTCTATGACTTGGGTGACTTGGGTGACTGGAGTCTTGGAACAATTTTTGGGCCTTCCTCTGACACGTCCTAGTATATAGGTCCTGGATGGCAGGAAGCTTGGCTCCAGTGATGTACTGAGCCGTACGCACTACCCTCTGTAGCGCCTTGCGGTGGGATGCCGAGCAGTTGCCGTACCAGACGGTGATGTAACCGGTCAGGATGCTCTCGATGGTGCAGCTGTATAACTTTTGGAGGATCTGGGGACCCATGCCAAATCTTTTCAGTCTCCCGAGGGGGAAAAGGTGTTGTCGTGCCCTTTTCACGACTGTCTTGGTGTGTTTGGACCATGATAGTTCGTTGGTGATGTGGACACCAAGGAACTTGAAACTCTCAACCCGCTCCACTACAGCCCCGTCAATTACGACCAGTTTATAATAGCAATAAGGCACCCTGGGGGTTTGTGGTATATGGCCAATATACCACTGCTAATGGCTGTATCCAGGCACTCCGTGTTGCGTCGTGTTTAAGAACAGCCCTTAGCCATGGTATATTGGCCATATACCACACCCCCTCGGGCCTTATTGCTTAATCATAGCAGTCAAATGAGTTAAATCTACATCCATTGATGGAAAATGATCTGGCTAGTTTAATAAAGGCAAATTATCTCTAAATTCCTTTATTACGTAATGTTAGCTTGCAATAATTATTATTTTAAGGAAACCTGAATTTTGTTTCTGAAATCGTTACAAGTTAGTCTGATATTCCTTCTTAATTAGCTCGATAACGTTATGGAAACAGGCTTGCTGTAAAAAAAAATATTGGGCTAGTTTTCAGGCCTTTTGGGCGGGTTTTGAGTGGTCATTGGGCTAGACATTTTTGCTTGACCTGGTAACCCTGACACACACACACACACACGCACACACGCACACACACACACACACACACACACACACACACACACACACACCCCCCACTCACACCCACTCCTCCGGCTCTCCCCACCACACACCCCCACTCCTCCGGCTCTCCCCCCCACTCCTCCGGCTCTCCCCCACTCCTCCGGCTCTCACCCCCACTCCTCCGGCTCTCCCCCCCTCTCCCCCCCCTCCTCCGGCTCTCCCCCCACTCCTCCGGCTCTCCCCCACTCCTCCGGCTCTCCCCCCCACTCCTCCGGCTCTCCCCACCACTCCTCCGGCTCTCCCCCCACTCCTCCGGCTCTCTCCCCCACTCCTCCGGCTCTCACCCCCACTCCTCCGGCTCTCCCCCTCCTCCGGCTCTCCCCCTCCTCCGGCTCTCCCCCCACTCCTCCGGCTCTCCCCCCACTCCTCCGGCTCTCCCTCCCTCCTCCGGCTCTCCCCCCCTCCTCCGGCTCTCCCCCACTCCTCCGGCTCTCCCCCCTCCTCCGGCTCTCCCCCACCCCCCACCCAGCAACAGCCTGCCTGTCAGCAGCAGGTCCAGTTAAATATACAGAACCAGTCAAAGGTTTGGACACACCTACTCATTCAAGGGTTTTTCTTTATTTTTACTATTTTCTACATTGTAGAATAATAGTGAAGACATCAAAACTATGAAATAACACATATGGAATCATGTAGTAACCAAAAAAGTGTGTTAAACAAATCAAAATATATTTTATATATTTGAGATTCTTCAAATAGCCACCCTTTTCCTTGATGACAGCTTTGCACACTCTTGGCATTCTCTCAACCAGCTTTACCTGGAATGCTTTTCCAACAGTCTTGAAGGAGTTCCCACATATGCTGAGCTCTTTTTGGCTGCTTTTCCTTCACACTGCGGTCCAACTCATCCCAAACCATCTCAATTTGGTTGAGGTCGGGGGATTGTGGAGGCCAGGTCATTTGATGCAGCACTCCATCACTCTCCTTCTTGGTCAAATAGCCCTTACACAGCCTGGAGGTGTGTTGGGTCATTGTCCTGTTGAAAAACAAATGATAGTCCCACTTAGCCCAAACCAGATGGGAATTCAAAAATAAATCACAGACAGTGTCACCAGCAAAGCACCCCCACACCATAACACCTCCTCCTCCATGCTTTACGGTGGGAACTACACATGCGGAGATCATCTGTTCACCTACTCTGAGTCTCACAAAGACACAACGGTCGGAACCAAAAATCTCAAATTTGGACTCCAGACCAAAGGACAAATTTCCACTGGTCTAATGTCCATTGCTCGTGTTTCTTGGCCCAAGCAAGTCTCTTCTTATTATTGGTGTCCTTTAGTAGTGGTTTCTTTGCAGCAATTCAACCATGAAGGCCTGATTCACACAGTCTCCTCTGAACAGTTGATGTCTGTTACTTGAACTCTGTGAAGCATTTATTTGGGCTGCAATTTCTGAGGCTGGTAACTCTAATGAACGTATCCTCTGCAGCAGAGGTAACTCTGGGTCTTCCATTCCTCATGAGAGCCAGTTTCATCATAGCACTTCATGGTTTTTACGACTGCACTTGAAAAAACGTTCAAAGTTCTTGAAATGTTCCGTATTGACTGACCTTCATGTCTTAAAGTAATGATGGACTGTCGTTTCTCTTTGATTATTTGAGCTGTTCTTGCCATAATATGGACTTGGTCTTTTACCAAATAGGGCTATCTTCTGAATACCCCCCCTACCTTGTCACAACACAACTGATTGGCTCAAACGCATTAAGAAGGAAAGAAATTCCACAAATTATCTTTTAAGAAGGCACACCTGTTTATTGAAATGCATTCCAGGTGACTACCTCAAGAAGCTGGTTGAGAGAATGCCAAGAGTGTGCAAAGCTGTCATCAAGGCAAAAGGGTGGCTATTTGAAGAATCTCAAATATAAAATATATTTCTTCAACACTTTTTTGGTTACTACATGATTCCATATGTGCTATTTCATAGTTTTAACGTCTTCACTATTATTCTACAATGTAGAAAATAAAGAAAACCCTTGGAATGAGGAGGTGTGTCCAAACTTTTGACTGGTCCTGTATGTTTGATGAAGACGTTGATGGAATATTCTCCTAACCCTCAGAAAACCGGACACATGAATGTTCTTGCAACGTTCTCATGAAACGTGTCTAGAACATTACTATTGTATATTCTGAGAACATTCATAGAATTTTGTCTTAACTTTAACACCAAAACATACTAAAAAGGTTCTTAGAAGGTTTTTGTTAAACGTAAATAGAATGTTCCCCTAACTAATGGAAAACTGGACCCTCAAATATTAGGGGAACCAAGGATAACATTACAAAAACGTTCTCTCTCCATAGAATTGTTAGCTGGGTAGCTGCTCCGCTCTGCTGTTGTTGCAACATCATTTATGGGGCTGTTGATTACGATCTAACGGAGAGATAGTCTTATTAATTATTATTTCAAATCACTAGTTGATTGAGCTAAGAATAGAGTGAGTTATATGGGGATCAGGGCTGGGTGTTTGGTGTTGTTCTGTACAGGTAGAATGGGATGTATAGGGTCACGTAGGGTAGGGGAGAACGTGGGATGTGGGGACTGAAAGCAGGCTGCTGACTCGAAAGAAATGTCCCTCTGTCCCGTGTAAAGCAACCTAACCCCCCCCCAACACATCATAGGTGGGGGCTTGTCTGTGTGTTCTGTGTGTCTCATTTAATGAGACGGGGATGGAGCCACCATGGTTCATATGTGAGTGACTGTCTGATTGACTGTTCCTCCATTCTGTTACGATCTAGCGGTTCTGATCTGTTGGATTTAATATACAAAATGTGTGTTTTTGAGACAGGAAAAATGTGTACTTTTTTGAATACTGTTGACGTTTTGTCAGATTGATGTAGAAAGTGATGTGTTGTTGTTGTTAACTTGGCAGAGAGTCTCTTAATGCTCTTTTAAAAATATCATCTGTGCTTCAACCAACATAATACTTCCAGATAAAGAGAAAGGTGTTGGTTTATTACTGATTCCCTGAAGCACCTGACTGTTCTCTACCCTGTAGCTGGTCAGCTGTAACCACGGCACCCAACACGTATCATCAGCTGATCTGATACTTTTCATTCTACTAAACAGTGGAGCCAGGGGTTATGTACTGTACTGTACTAGTCTATCTCTGTCTAAACAGTGAAGCCAGGGGTTATGTACTGTACTGTACTAGTCTATCTCTGTCTAAACAGTGGAGCCAGGGGTTATGTACTGTACTGTACTAGTCTATCTCTGTCTAAATAGTGAAGCCAGGGGTTATGTACTGTACTGTACTAGTCTATCTCTGTCTAAACAGTGGAGCCAGGGGTTATGTACTGTACTGTACTAGTCTATCTCTGTCTAAATAGTGAAGCCAGGGGTTATGTACTGTACTGTACTAGTCTATCTCTGTCTAAACAGTGAAGCCAGGGGTTATGTACTGTACTGTACTAGTCTATCTCTGTCTAAACAGTGAAGCCAGGGGTTATGTACTGTACTGTACTAGTCTATCTCTGTCTAAACAGTGAAGCCAGGGGTTATGTACTGTACTGTACTAGTCTATCTCTGTCTAAATAGTGAAGCCAGGGGTTATGTACTGTACTGTACTAGTCTATCTCTGTCTAAATAGTGAAGCCAGGGGGTTATGTACTGTACTGTACTAGTCTATCTCTGTCTAAATAGTGGAGCCAGGGGTTATGTACTGTACTGTACTAGTCTATCTCTGTCTAAATAGTGAAGCCAGGGGTTATGTACTGTACTGTACTAGTCTATCTCTGTCTAAATAGTGAAGCCAGGGGTTATGTACTGTACTGTACTAGTCTATCTCTGTCTAAATAGTGAAGCCAGGGGTTATGTACTGTACTGTACTAGTCTATCTCTGTCTAAATAGTGGAGCCAGGGGTTATGTACTGTACTGTACTAGTCTATCTCTGTCTAAATAGTGAAGCCAGGGGTTATGTACTGTACTGTACTAGTCTATCTCTGTCTAAACAGTGGAGCCAGGGGTTATGTACTGTACTGTACTAGTCTATCTCTGTCTAAATAGTGGAGCCAGGGGTTATGTACTGTACTGTACTAGTCTATCTCTGTCTAAATAGTGAAGCCAGGGGTTATGTACTGTACTGTACTAGTCTATCTCTGTCTAAATAGTGAAGCCAGGGGTTATGTACTGTACTGTACTAGTCTATCTCTGTCTAAATAGTGAAGCCAGGGGTTATGTACTGTACTGTACTAGTCTATCTCTGTCTAAATAGTGAAGCCAGGGGTTATGTACTGTACTGTACTAGTCTATCTCTGTCTAAATAGTGAAGCCAGGGGTTATGTACTGTACTGTACTAGTCTATCTCTGTCTAAATAGTGAAGCCAGGGGTTATGTACTGTACTGTACTAGTCTATCTCTGTCTAAACAGTGAAGCCAGGGGTTATGTACTGTACTGTACTAGTCTATCTCTGTCTAAACAGTGAAGCCAGGGGTTATGTACTGTACTGTACTAGTCTATCTCTGTCTAAACAGTGAAGCCAGGGTTTATGTACTGTACTGTACTAGTCTATCTCTGTCTAAACAGTGAAGCCATGGGTTATGTACTGTACTGTACTAGTCTATCTCTGTCTAAATAGTGAAGCCAGGGGTTATGTACTGCACTGTACTAGTCTATCTCTGTCTAAATAGTGAAGCCAGGGGTTATGTACTGTACTGTACTAGTCTATCTCTGTCTAAATAGTGAATACTGTATACTGTACTGATGTCTCTGATAGTCATTTAACCCCCTAGATTATGTCTGATATCTTCGAGAGGATAAAGTATAGTCATTTAAACCCTAGATCCTGTCTGATAATATATTAGAGAGGATACAGTATAGTCATTTAAACCCTAGATCCTGTCTGATAATATATTAGAGAGGATACAGTATAGTCATTTAAACCCCTAGATCCTGTCTGATAATATATTAGTGAGGATACAGTATAGTCATTTAAACCCCTAGATCCTGTCTGATAATATATTAGAGAGGATACAGTATAGTTATTTAAACCCCTAGATCCTGTCTGATAATATCTTAAAGAGGATACAGTATAGTCATTTAAACCCCTAGATCCTGTCTGATAATATCTTAAAGAGGATACAGTATAGTCATTTAAACCCCTAGATCCTGTCTGATAATATCTTAAAGAGGATACAGTATAGTCATTTAAACCCCTAGATCCTGTCTGATAATAAATTAGAGAGGATACATTATAGTAATCTAAACCCTTAGATCCTGTCTGATAATATCTTAGAGAGGATACAGTATAGTCATTTAAACCCTAGATCCTGTCTGATAATATCTTAGAGAGGATACAGTATAGTCATTTAAACCCCTAGATCCTGTCTGATAATATATTAGAGAGGATACATTATAGTAATCTAAACCTTTAGATCCTGTCTGATAATATCTTAAAGAGGATACAGTATAGTCATTTAAACCCTAGATCCTGTCTGATAATATCTTAAAGAGGATACAGTATAGTCATTTAAACCCCTAGATCCTGTCTGATAATATATTAGCGAGGATACATTATAGTAATCTAAACCCTTAGATCCTGTCTGATAATATCTTAAAGAGGATACAGTATAGTCATTTAAACCCTAGATCCTGTCTGATAATATCTTAAAGAGGATACAGTATAGTCATTTAAACCCCTAGATCCTGTCTGATAATATCTTAAAGAGGATACAGTATAGTCATTTAAACCCCTAGATCCTGTCTGATAATATCTTAGCGAGGACACAGTATACACCCCTAAAGGTACTCCTTTATCACCTCTCTCTCTCTCTCTCTAGATATATATATATATATATAATCTCCTCTCTCTACCATCTCTGTCTGTATGAGATGACCCTATATATATATATAATCTCCTCTCTCTACCATCTCTGTCTGTATGAGATGACCCTCATCATTCTCCTCTAGGTGTCCCTGAGTCATACCGTCATTATTGATAGACAGCTCCATCCCACCAGCCCATTCTGTTCAATATAGTTCTGTACTTATAATGTACCTGTATCTCTCCCCCCCCTGGCTCCCGTCCCCATCTTTCATCTGTCCCACCTCTCCCCCCCCTGGCTCCCGTCCCCATCTTTCATCTGTCCCACCTCTCCCCCCCCTGGCTCCCGTCCCCATCTTTCATCTGTCCCACCTCTCCTCTCGTGCTCCCGTCCCCATCTTTCATCTGTCCCACCTCTCCCCCCTGGCTCCCGTCCCCATCTTTCATCTGTCCCACCTCCCCCCCCTGGCTCCCGTCCCCATCTTTCATCTGTCCCACCTCTCCCCCCTGGCTCCCGTCCCCATCTTTCATCTGTCCCACCTCTCCCCCCTGG